>NC_142041.1:42436114-42683614 GCF_982192425.1 Myodes glareolus | reverse complement strand
ACCAACAGAAATGAATTTGAATCCATCAATTTTATTCCCTTATGCAAAATTTAGGAAGTTCAGTTTATGCGTATCTGTCAAAATATTACATTAAAAAGCTAGATGAACAAGTTAAATTAATTTAATTTTGTAGTTTGCTTTGATTGGGTGAGGATAGTTTTGTGCACAAAGCAGAAAGCACACGGGAAATTGAATCTCATCCAGGAAGGAACCAGGGCAACGAGGCCTGTCTCAGTTAAATGGTCAGTGTTAGAAAACAGTAATGAGGGAAGGGAGGTGCCTAGACCTCCCTTGTAACACCCATGCCTGTCTTTTACTTAACACCTATCTGCTCTCTCCGAAAGAAAGTAACCACAGCAGTGAATAAAATTAAGAAAGCCACTGTGCTTGCAATGCAGAGCAGATCAGTCAGGGTGACCAAAATGAATGTGAAAAGGGAACAATGACCCTGCTGTGTGGTTATATAGCACCTTTCATGGAAACAATGTGAGATTTCTCTATTTTTTGCAGGCCAGCTCCCTAGAGGGCTTTGAAAGCAATTCAGGAGGGAAATAAAAGGATTGCAGAACAGATTTCAGGCTTGAATGATAAAATGGACATTCTGCAAGACAGATTTTACTGAATTGATAACCACTGGATGATTGAGGCTGTCACACATAAATAAATTGAAAAGCAGAAAGATCAAAAAGAAAGCATAAAATTCAGCAAGGACATATGAGTACAAAGAAAAGCCGATGACCTTGAAGGAAAGTCAGAGAACCAGCCTCTGTGATCAGGTACAGTCAAGAAGATCCAACCCCAAAGCTTGGGATTCCATGTAGGCCTATTCAGTACAGGTCTGAGACCTTTATGTCCCTCTGTCATACACCCCACTTCTGCACCTTGAAGGAAATAAAGATCAAACAGTCATCCATCATGCAGCTGGTGAGCAGTAGTTACACGGAAACCTAGTCTGTTTGGCATTTCTGTTTCATTTCTTTCTTTTTTCAGTCTTTTCATTCATGGAAGGGCGGGTCTATAAAAGAATAGATGATGGGCCCAGTACGCAGATCTCAAGATTCTGGCTGGAGTTTTACCCAAGTGGTACTTGTGTGTGACATGGAGTTCTGATCTATGAGGTGGTGCAGGAAAACAATGGACGGGAGTCAACTCAGACAGTTCTGTGGGTTACAACCTAGACCATGCAGAACAGATGAGGTTCATGCCTTTTCTCAAGCCCCTAAACTTGTCTTATTAAAATCACTTCATCCAACTCTTCTTAACCACCAGAGACAGTAATCAGCTGTGCCAGGAAGTCAGATGGTCAAGATATCAGGGGTAGTTGCACCCCCTGGGAAAGAAGCAACGGAACCTCAATCCCTTCTTTTCACTGTGCTCCAGCCATTTTCTCACATAAAAGGCCATCAACTTCTTTCATGAACTCAAAGAGACACTGCCCAGACAGATTTTCTTTCCACATGGGAAGGGACGGCAAGTCTTCTTTCTCACAAGGCATGGTCTGTGCCTCTTCCCTGATGGTGTGCACATCTGTAAGAAGGAAAGAAATTTATATTCATAAGTAAATATGCAGCATCTTGATGTCCTTAGGACATTAGCCTCTTACCCTATTTTGTGAATGAACAATTCCAGGATCAAAGGTGCCTCGTTACTTTCACAGACAGTGAGTAACATACTCAACAAGGCATGGGTTTTTTCTCTTTTCGTCTAACTTGATTTCCACAAGGTAGAATCAAAGCAATTTTACGAAAGAGACTCCTAGTACAGCCTATCTTATATAAAGTGGTATTGTGTTAATGTTAGAGTTTCTTTTTTCCCCAGTCTCCTCAGAGATGTGTCCTGGCAGTGTGTGGAACTAGACTCTGGAATAAGTGGGTGGTACCTGTGACACATGGGCATGTTCCAGTGGATAAGGATATACAGACAATCCTTTTGCAATTGAAATACACTCTTGCTCAAGAATAAAGAAGTTTCAATGCTCTTGTGACCATCATAAACACAATTTTAGGATTAATCATAGGAAAGTACATGTGAGTTAAATAGCCACCTTGAAGAATGAAGCACACCATAGAGAAAGGCAAGGGTCAAAGGTCCCAACAAGTTGTCTGAGTTTAACATGCCAGTGACCTTGATTCATCTCATCCACTTGCACCTGTGAAACAGAGATGGCACCATCTATTAAGCTAAGACCAATGTGAAAAAGCATGTTAGTATAGTGCACTCACACTAGAAACATTCCATAAAGTATAGCGAAGATTTTCAAGGAGAAAGTCTAATGTGAAAGGAAGACTAAATATTTTAAGGAAAACCAAGAAGATTTGCAGTCCAGTTTAATAATTCTAACAGAGTGACACTAGGAGTGACAGGTAAAAATGGACGGACTTTCTATTACCTCAAATATAACGTGGTTGTCGTAGTAATTATTTCATGAGGCTGTTGTAAATGCTAAGAGTATTTAGGTTTGCCAAGATTAAATAGGCTAAGTGTATCATGAAATACAGTCTGTGTTCAAAGAGTGGTAAAGTCATGGTGTCCCTGTCACATAAACGAGTAGAGCTGCTTTTGAAGGGATTTGTCAACATAAAAACCAAGGATGTTTAGAAAAACTATAGAGAGCCCTTTTATTTTAGATGCATATACATGTTTATAATATATAGAAATTTTTTAAAAATATGTTTTATTGGAAGTAGTATTACACCATTTTCTCCCTCCTATTCCTCCATCCCACAACCCCTAGATACCCTGACTCCAATCACTCTTATGACCCCCACTTTCTATTTGATAACCTCTTTTACTTTGATAATTATTATTATTTATACAACCATGTATATTTATGAACAAAGATATAAGTAAAAGCTTCTGAGTCCAGTTTTATTTGTGTGTCTATGCTTTTAGGAAGAACCCTCTGCATTGCACAAGCACTAAGGGGGCTCATTCCTGGGAAATTCTAATCTCTTTCTCCCAGCAGTTATTATATTTCAATCAAGAACTCCACCTAGTAGGATAATAATCCACCAGGAATGATAGACTATCTACTAAAGCCCCAATACTGGGCAAAGAATAATTCCCTTCAAGTTTTTGTGGGTCAAGAGACCACAAAATCAATATAGGATGATTCTGTTGCTCTTTATTTTCTGTCAGAACATGAATTAAGACCCCTTTGCTGAAGACACCATATTCCTTGTTCACAAGATTAGGAGAAATTGAACTACTACTGACCTAAAAAGCTTCCCCCTGAGGGATAGTGCTCATAGTGTTGGAAGATGTTATACCGGCTGCTAGGGTAGAATAAAATATCAAAAGTACATCTCCTTTATCTGACCGTAAAACCTGAGAAAAACAACAATAACCAGACCCCCCCCCAAAAAAAAATCTCAGTGGTGCACTAGTAGGACCCATATATTTAATATAAAGACATTAGTCTAATTGAACCTAAATCATGCTCAATTTAAGGGACTTCATTTCTGATACTGTAAACCCAACCATGGCTTGAAAGGTCATAGGCCCTAGAGGAAAGCCAACTACTAATATGTTGTTAAATTAATATTGGCCCCAAATGACTTCTGAATACTTATCTTTATACTCAAGTAAAGCTTCCATTCCTCATCAAAGAAGTTTTTTTTATAGCAGAATAAAAGATATTAAAGAGATCCACACTAGTAAAAATGCAGAGAACAAGTGATGATAGCATTAGCATGCCCAACCCTTAATAAGATATCTAATTCATGGTCTAAGACCCAAGGAACACCTTAGAAGAGAGGGTGGGCTCTTTTAATAACATGTGGACCTGGACAACTAAGGTGACAAGGATGTTGCTCCCATAAATACTCAAAAATGTAATTGATTTTACAAGACCTGCAATGTAGAAAGAGAGTGCTTTTATTTTCCAGGTTCCCAGACCCAAAAAATCACACAGAAACTATATTAATTACAACATCCTTAGACTGATGACTCAGGCATGCTTCTAGCTAGCTCTTACATCTTAAATTAACCCATAATTTTTATCTATGTTTAGCCATGTGGCTTGGTATGTTTTTTTCAGTGTAGCATTTTTATTTTGCTTTCTCTGTGTGTGGTTGATGCCTACAGACTGAGACTTTCTTCTTCCCAGAATTCTCCTAGTCTGATTGCCCAGCCTATACCTTATGTCTGGCTACTGGCCAATCAACATTTTATTAAACCAATATGAGTGACAAATCTTTACAGGGTACAAGAGCATTATCCCATAGCACCATTAAAACCACATCAGTCAACATACCTACATGAATAGAGAAAAATTTCACAATGCCACTCTCCAAAGATCTATAGAAAGTCAATGGCTTCTGAGGAAGGGAGAATAAGTTTTCATCAGATATAAGCTCCAATCCTAAATAGTCAGCCTTAAACACATGTACATATAACACTTACTGGACTCAGCAGGAGAATATACACAATATATATTTTAGTGGGTTGCATATATGTATAGATACCACATATATTTTGATATGTTTGCATCTTTCACATTGCAAATATATATATTATATATCATATATTCCAATGATTATAAAAAAAGATGTCAAATTTGATGTGGGGTTAGAAGACACAAGAGGGACAGAAAGAAGATTAGACATGATTCAAAGATCAAAGAAAATTTTCAACCAGATAAATCAGAAAACTATACCATAATTATTCCTAAAGTATCTGTGATGATCACAGAAAGCATATTTTCAAATAATGGCTTCCGGGTGACTTAGAGAGTTTCTATTATGTATAATCACACTTTTCTCTTCTTTCCTGTTTGCTTGTTCACCTTCCTTCAAAACTGATAAAGCACTTGCCATGGTGAATGCATGAGCTGGCAGCTGGGGTCGAAGGAACAGGATACTTTATCCAGTTACAGGGCTCTCCCCTGAAGGCAAGACCTTCACAAACAGAGCTTCCAATGCCCTGCTTCAAAAGGCTTCTATTTTGTTGACTGCTCTGCCAAGAATTCCCTATTACTTCTCTTTCATTGCATTTTCATTGTCCTGGCCCCATGTTGTGCCATGCCAAACACTGGTGCCAAAAGCAAGAGGTCCAGTGGAAAAGAATTCATGCCCAAAGAGCCCCAGAGCCCCTCTACTGAGAATCTCCTGACAGCCTGGCCAGGGAGGAAAGAATTTCACTAGCAGCTGCAGCAGCAGTTCACGGCCCTGTGAGAATGTGACATCTCACTCTTTCATTCAAAATGCTTCCTGCTCTGTGCTTGTTTCATTTTGCTGCCTCCGGGACTCAGATGCTCTCATAGAATTGATGCACACCCCTGGGAAATTTATTTGTCCTCTGATATCATCCATGCTAATGCTCCCCTCCATTAGCTCAGATAATCAAGAGTTGACTATACATAGAACTGTGGGGGATTGCAAAAGCACTTATAATCTAATGAGAGAGTGGAAGAGACAGGCGGATTTTTACAAAAGGGAGAGCTGCAAATATATACACAAACCAGCTAATCCTGCTTTAGCTAAGCATGAGAATTAAGAGAGGCATGCTAGGAGAGGACAAGAACAGATACCACTGAAACCAGAATCATGTTTAAGTCTCATGTAATAGTAAACAAAATGTTAGGAAAATAAGCCAGGTTATACAAAAAGCTTCTTGTGGGAGGGAAGTCAGGTAGAGGCCTACTATTCTGGCTGACTCTGATGTCTCTGATACTAATTCTAAAATGACTATAATCCATCTTCTATCCAAGAAAATAAAGGCACAAGGCAGGGCCAACCGTCAATATCTATTATCTGTATCCAATATCTGTAATCTATTATGTGTAGTAATGTCGCTTGTCTATGGTTTGTTTGTAGTCCTCAAAGACTAATGTGTCTGAAGGTTGCTGGCCAGTATGGCAAGTAAGGTAGGGCAGCACAGTCAAGCAGTGGGGACTCATTGAGAGGTCTTCAGGTCACTGACACCATTGCTAATGGAAAGGACAAAGGTGATTCTGAGAGGACCCACGTTAGTACCCAAGAGAAGGTCACTAAGAAAGAGCAAGAGCAGTCCCTCCCAAGTCTCTGAACTCCTGTCTCGTAATGCTATCTCTCTCAATTTCATAGACAGTATGATACCGGCACAGAGCTTCCCAAACAGGTCTAAGTGACCTTTTTAAAATAAGGCTTCTGACTCAACTGTTACTTTGTAGCAGTGAAACCTAGGCAAATTTACATACTGAACATTGATAGCCGATTTAAGTTCGTACATATGTGTCCAGACTCAACACATGTTGGAAGCATGGATTCCTAATCGCCACATTTCCTCACTTTTCCTGGATACTAAGCCTGTTCAATACTTCTTTTCCCTGTTGTATATAAAGCCATAGCCAGTGCCAACGCCAAGAAAGAAATTTGGTTAATAGTCTAGTATACTACACTTCCTATTTTATGGAAAACAGAAGGATAAGATATTAGAGTCTGTAGCTATAAATTAAGTGAAGTAACAGTAGCCACTACTACAATGGGGTTTGTCGCAATTTAACTATGGTTTTGGTAAGATTGTGGAATTAGTATACAGTCCAGATTCCAGATAACACATGGAAACTTATAAAATCAATGCAATTTTTCTCCTTTGCTTTCATAGCTGCAAGCTGGTCCACATTCACAGAGAGAGTTGTGGTGCGGGAGGTCTTTTTGTCTATGTGTCGCTTTTATTGGTTAATAAATAAAGAAACTGGCTTGGCCTATAGCATGATAGGAGGAAGGAGGAGTTAGAGAAAAAGCCATGGAACTGCTGCCAGAGTCAGATATGAACTTTGCCAGTAAGCCACTGCCGTGTGGTGATACATAGATTAATAAAAATGGGTGAAATTAATATAAAAATTAACCAATAAAAAGCTAAAACTAATGGACCAAGCAGTGATCTAATTAATATAGTTTCTGTGTAATTATTTCAGTTTTGTGCAGCCGTGACAAACAAGTAGCCCCCGCCTCCTCCAACAGATTTGTATGGAAACCCTCTACAATGGAATCATCATGAAAGTGTGTATAGAGCTATTTTGATGAAACCACTTTGAAGAAAGACTTCAGGACAAACTGAGGGTCCTTTGGCAACGCAGTGCAGCTTATATAGTGGTAGCTAGCTGAATGTTTGACAGTTCTGTCACCACAACAAGAGGTTTCTACCTCTAGGTACAACAAAAATCCTGCTGAAATTATGATAATTAAACAAGATGATAATACTCAAATAAAGTAGAAAAAAAAGCTGTTCTTTTCTGAGATGCCTGAACAATAAGTGAAGTCAGAAACATTGGGGTCCTACAACACAAGAAGCACCAGTTTGCCAACCTTGTTGTAGTCTAAATAGGAAGATAAAGAAGAGAGATCTCTCTAGCAGACATGAGTCTACAGTCGTATTTCTTCCATAGAGGTTAGAAATATCCTATAATCCAGTCTCACGAGGCAAAGGTGGAATCATTCTAAAGTTTTTACAGGGGACTCATTGCACCTTCACACACACACAAATATGCTTTCTTAATTAAAATAGAGAGGACTTGTTTTGTCATCTATGAAGGATTTGAAGAGATGGGAGGACCTCGACAGTGAGAATACACTCTCAGAAATAATTTGGTGAAAGTCTGTCATGTAAATGCTAGTCTGAGTCTACAATTTCAGAGGAGATGAAGAGTTACAGAAGACAGAATCAGTGGCAAAAAAAGAATGCTAAAAGATGTGGGTCACAGGCTGCTAAACTTTCTAGTGTTGTGATTATACTCTCTTTGCAAACTGTACCCCAGCAGCGTGCTATACATTGCTGTGCTGAGCAGGAAGCTAATATTGGTCAGCTTCACCTGTTGGGACCTTTTTCTAAGAGTGTTCTGATCTGTTTACAGTCATCAAAAGAGGCCAGCGCTGAGGGCTATAGCTGACTCTCAGTCTATAAGGATGTGTCCACCAAAGGAAGGCTGAGGACAAACACTAAAGCGATTGCTTTGGTGATAAGAGCACAAAAAAACCAGTGACATCTTCAGCAGGGAAGTATAAATGCCTTAACACGCACACACACGCGCACACTTCAACAGCCTCAAGAGCTGAAAAGAAACCATTGTTGGTGTTGGGAGTAAAATGCTAGATGCTCTCAAAGCCTGGGATGCACTGAGAAGATTGTTTCCCTGAGATGTTAAAGCTGTCTTTCTTCAGTCATTTAAAAGCTGCTAAGATGGAGTTCCACAGGATTTAGCAACATTTGTATGTGTGCTTATAATATTGTGTGTTAGTTTTTCTAGTGTTTTATGACTTCACACTTAGTTAATTTTATTTTATTTTAACATGCTAATATTGTTGTAATATTTCATTATAACATTAATTTGTTTTTCTCTAATGACTAATGATTCTGCTCTGTTTGCATGTAGTTTCTAACTGGGTCCTCTCTACTAAGATATCTGATTACAGTTTTACATACTCATCAAATGGATTATCTGTTTAGTCTTGAGCCTTTGACTCTGCATGCAACTTTCTAGATACAACATTTCTGTCTAATACATGCATTGAAAATATTTCCGTGGAGTCTGCAGTCTGTTATTCCTCCTTTAATTGGCATATTTTTCTATGAAAAAGTTTCAATACTTTTGTTTCAGTTTATGACATTCAGTATAAAGCATTTGTGTTTTATGTCATCTAAGAATTCCTGTAGTCCTGGATCCCAAACATGTTCTCTGAGTTTACATATAAACTGTAAGTATCATAACATTTGAAGCAAATGTCTTGTAAATAACATAGTTTTTTTTCTATTCTGACAAACTCTTAATTCACACATTAATACCATTTATATTTAAGATAGTTATTGGTACATTATGGTTTACACCCAATACACTTTATTTTATATTTATTGACTTCATTTGTTTTGTATTATTTGCTTTGCTTATTTTGTCTCCATTTCTCATGCCTTCTTTTCGTTCCAGTGGATCAGTTTAATATTTTCTCGGAATTTAAATTTAATTCATTATAGGAATATTGTTCACTCAATTTTCTTAATGATCACTTCCACTATCCATGCAGGAGTGCGACTGATGTAACAACCTAGCGCTGTCCAGAAGATTCCATTTCACAGAAGGTTCCCTAGTCTCTGGCTCTTACTGCCTTTCTGCCATCTCTTCGACAATGTTCTCTGAGTCTTGAGTATAGGGGTTGTGTCATAGATGTTCTGTTTGGGTATGAACATTCCAAGGTCATTTCATCTCTGCACTTTGACCAGCTCTACTGGTTGATTAGTCTCTACTGCTGCACAATGAAGTTCCTCAGGTGAGGAGTGAGAGAGGCACTTTTCTATGGTTGTCTTTGTTATGGTTTCTCTTGCTGTGAAGAGACACTGTGACAATGGCAACCCTTAAAAGGAATACGTTTAATTGGGGCTGGCTTGCAATTTCAAAGGTTTAGTTCATGATTGTCATGGTGAGAAGCATGGTGATATGAAGGCAGCATCATGCTTGAAAACTACATCTAGATTGGTAGACAGCAGGAAGAGAATGCCACACTGGTCCTGGCTTGAGCATCAGAGACCTCAAAGCCTGCCCCTACTGAGAACACACCTTCCTCCAACAAGGCTATGGCTCCTAGTAGTGCCACTCTCTATGGGCCTATGTGGGATGTTCTTATTCAAACCACAACAATGGATATAAGAATAAACATTTAGAAGGTGGCTGGATTCTGGATTAATTTATTAAAAGAGGTAGGTTCTTCTCTAGGTCAATGACCTCTCCATCAATAGATTTTTTTTGGATAGTTTTATAGCATTAACTATATCTTACTTACAACTTAGTGAGTCTTGTATCCAATCACAGATGTCGATTATCTTCACGATATTTGTGCCTCTGAACATTTCTCTTTAAAGAATTATGTGTATATATGATTGTCTGTGTCAGTTTATACACATGTATTCAGGTACTCAGAGATAATAAATTAGGGGATCAGTTACTAAGAAACTTGAGTTTCAGGTGGTAATGAACTACCCAGGAATATAATAACCAAACTCAGGTTCTCTAAGAGTATCAAGTGTTCTTAACTGTTGAACCATCTCTCCAGCCCCCCCTGTGGGACATCTTACTGAGGTGGTCATTATTATTGTGCACATGCTTTCTACTTGTTAGGATTACTGATAATTTCTTTCCTTTAGGAGCTTGCATTTAACCTTCCAATGGTATGAGACCCTCCAGGAAGGAGTCTTCCAGGACAGTATAAGTTTGCTGTCTTCAAGTCTTTAGCAATAGGATCTTACCCTCAAGTTCTGACAAGCAACCAAGACCAGTGATAATACCCAATATTGTTTTGAAGGGTCTCTTAGATCACAAAAAAAAAAATTTGAATGGAGGTATCTCTTGCCTGGCACTGGGCTTTTTGTTTGATTCTCTATACACTCTAAGGGAATCATTATATGTCTATGCGGGATAAATCTAATTAAACTATATATTTGTTTACGTATATATATATATATATATAATCATGTATAGTTTGATATATACATATAATTTAATCATATAGAGTGTAATATATATGTTACATGTTTTTAAATAAAGCTTATAAAATAATGCCTTCCCCTATGGTTTTTCCAAATACATTTGTAGTATGTACCCATCTCTCCTATTCTAACTGACTTGACCCTCATCTTCCTCCTCAGTTAAGTCTTCTCTACAGGTCCTTAATGGTTCTTTTCTACTTTCTTAGCTTCTACATTTACTTCAGTTTATTCACTGAAACTTAAATATTCAGAACTAGGAACAACATATTAGAGAGAATATATGGAATTTTTTTCCCCAGGGTCTGTACTACCTCATTCAGCATAATATTTTCTATTTCTATCCATTTACCTGCAAATTCCTTTATTTCATTTCTATTTGTAGCTGAATAGGATTCTAGTGTGTATATATACCACATTTTAATTACCCATTTATCATTTGAAGGCATCCAGGCTAATTCCATTTCCTAATTATTGTAAACAGAGCATCAACCAAAGTGGAAGTAGCAGGATGTAGAGGAGGTAGAGAGTATGTCCATGAGGGATGTCTGCACTGATTTTCAGAGCAGTTGGACCGCTTTGCATTTCCATCAACAGTTAATCAGTTTCCGCTTTATCCATATCAGTTCCACTTTCTCTCATTTGTATTCTGCTCTGTTTTATATAAGTGTGTGTGTGTGTGTGTATGTATGTGTGTGTGTGTGTGTGTGTGTGTTTGTTTTCTATCTGTATGCTTAACATATGTGTTCCTGGTATCCATGAAAGTCAAAATAAGCATCATATTCCCCAGAGCTGGGGTAATGGATAGTTCTGAGCCACAATTTGGGTGCTAGAACCTGAATCTAGGTCCTCTGCAATAGCAATGATTACTCATAATCAATGAGTTGTCTCAGCTGCCATTCTGACCAGGGTAAGATTAAATCTCAAAATAGCTTTGATTTATATTTGCCTTATTGCTAAGAACAATGCACTTTAAAAAAGAAATATTTTTTAGCACCATTCATATCTAAAACCCATGTTTATGATATTGTTTTTTTGATGCTATGTATTTCGGTGCCTTGTGTATGAAGAATAATAATTCTTTGCCTGATATATATATATATATATATGTATACATATATATATGTGTGTGTGTGTGTATACATATTTATATGGGTTTTATATATGAACAGAGAACTTTTAAGAGAAAGAAGGAGTTAAGGGTATTTTTCAACATACTTGAAGATAGAAAAGAACAAATGTATATATGTACATTTATGGGGTGTTATGTGACAAAGATTCTTTCCTACTTGTGGGATTGCTGTACACTCTGTTCACTCAATTAATTGTCCCTTTTTCTGCACTGAACCCTTGTAGTTTCATGTCATCACATTTGTGAACTGTTGTTTTGAATTCCTGAATAAGGGAAGTTCACATCATAAAGAATTTCCTGTGCCTTTTTGTAGGGTAGTTACTGCCCGTGTTATCTTTGTATCATTTTAGAATTTCCAGCTTCACATGGAGGTCTTTGATTATCTGGATTTGAATATAGTTATCTCAAATATCTCCTTTATATTCATTGAGCACCATAGCAATTGTTATAAAAAAAATTGTGTATAAATGGGCAATGTTCAGAGAATGAGAGACTTGGAACACTCAGTCTTCAATCAGATGCTGACATCGAACCCCTCCCCTGAGGACTCAGGGGTTTATCTAAAAGAGCAGGAAGAAATATGATCAAAGCTGGAGGTAGTAGATTGCACTATGAAAACAGCATCTTTGGACACAATAGGATTGACACACATATGATAGCACACACAAGACCTTCAGAGGTTCAAGCCAGACAAAATTCCAGCACTGAAAAGGGAAAGTGGACACCCTTAATCAAGAACCTATTTGCAATGGAGACCTGCCGGGAGAGAAAAAGTTGTTGTCGGTCAGTAGAGGGTCAGAGTTTATCAACCATATTCCAGGGCAGACCCGATGCCAGGAGCAGTTGACCAATACAAAATGGACTGGGGTTTTTTGTTGTTGTTGTTCTTGTTTGTTTGTTTATTCTTTTGTATTGTTTTTGTTTTGTTTCCTCTGTCTCCCTCCTTTTGTGAGCACATGTGTGTGTGTGCTCATGTATGTGTGTGTGTGCTTGTGCACGTGTGTGTGTGTATGAGTGTGTGTGTTTCTGTTTGAAAAAGAATGAGAGGAAAGTGGAGGGAGAGCAAGAAGTTGGGTGGGGAAGGATTTTTATAGGATCTGGGCAGACTTGGAGGAGGGGGACAATATGATCAAAATATATTATATGAAAATAAAATAAAATAAAAATATTTGTATGTAAGGAATCAGATAGAATTTAGGGCAGTCATGAAAATTAGAACATTCATTCCTATTTGCAATGTTCCAAGCCTTATATTATAAATTTCATTTTCTTGATGGAACATCAGTGAGCCATTATATGAGGACCATGATCCTATTAACAAATCATCCATTTCCTTCCACCTCAAATAACTCAAGTATCCTTTCATTTTAAAAATTATGTGTCTGATTTTAAATTTTATGGTTTAAATTTTTATTTTTAAATACTTAAGATATTTTCAGTACTTTCTCCTGGTCTTGCTAGTTTCAAATGAGAAAACTGTTGTTATAAATTTGGATTTTACAAAAGAAAGAAAGAAAGAAAGAAAGGAAGGAAGGAAGGAAGGAAGGAAGGAAGGAAGGAAGGAAGGAAAAAAGAAAGAAAGAGAAAAGAAACCACATATTTTCTTAGCACGCTTTCATGTTTTTTGCTTGTTTATTGAAGTCCTTTGCATTTATTACAATGTATGTTAGTGTGAATGCTCAGATTCACCATCCTGAAGATTCACTTGGCTTATGAAATCTATGAGGTCAGGTTACATCTTTTGCCAAACTTGGCCATCATCACCCTTTCTTCAGCACATGTTCTCTGTCACACAGGGTTCTGCTCCTGAATGGGATGATGTCACATAGCTTGTCACCTTTCTTTCATATATTGCTCACTGATTTCATTCATTTTCTTTATAGTCAGATAGCATAAATTATCTCAATTGACCTTTACTGTCACTGTTTTCAGTAATCTCTGCCTACCACTGACCCATTCACCACGTTTCTAATAATATATTGTGCTTGCAATTCAACACTATCTGGCTGTTTATGGTATGTACTGACTCACCTTAATCACAATCAATATATACGAAGATCAATCTATAATGAAGGAAGGATGATTTTGACTCACAGTTTTTCATGCTCTACTCCATAATAAGCAGTCCCTTCTGCTTCAAGAGTGTTATGAGGTAGCATATCACAGCAAGAAGACACGAAGAGCAAAGTCACCTGTGCCATGGCCAGGACAGGAAATGAAAGAGAACAGGGACTAGAATCCTGCAGTCCCCTGCAAAGCAGCACTTTCAGTGATTTAAAGACATCCAAGTAGGCTGCACATCTCAAAGATCCCCCACAGCCTCCCATTAGTGCCACTGTAGGGACAAACTCTTTTACTACATGGGTCTTGTGGGGACATTTATGATCCAAACTGGAGAAATGCTCTTTTATAACTATTTCTTGGCTGAGGTTTTTGGATGTGTTATTTGTTCCTAGAGAATACATGACAGTTTTAGGAAGTGTTTCTGTTGTAAAAGCCTTAAAATCCTAGCTGGGTAATTTTAACATGTGTGTCACCTTATGTTGTCATCTGCTCACTCTCTTTACTCGTTCACTCATGACTAATCTAGTTCTTAGTACAACTTGTGATTTTTCTTCATTGTTCCATATATATTTTTCGTATTAAATTATGATATGCAAGAGCCATCATGTCTTAGGCTTTCTTTATTTTTACTTTTATGGCAAGTATTTTACTTTTGAAGTATAACAAGAGACCTAGGAAATTATTTGCCCAATGTGTCCTCCTAACACCACTTAGACAAAAGAAAGGTACCTCATTTTAAGAAAGTCTTTGGTTAATTCCATCTTTGGTTTCATGAAATGTGAAAATGATAATATGTTTGTGCATTATTATTATTATTATTATTTTGTGGGGTTTTTTTTTGAGACAGAGTTTCTCTGTAACTTTGGAGCCCGTCTTGGAACTAGGTCTTATAGACCAAGCTGGTCTTGAACTCACAGAGATCCACCTGTCTCTGCCTCCCAAGTGCTGGAATTAAAGGTATGTCTGTACATTTTAATGTAAATAAAATACATGATTTAATTTGAATAACATCAGTCAATTCTTGTAAACTCTTAAATCTTACCAGTTGTCTGAGCTTAGTAACTCTGAACTGAGTGAGGATGTGTTAGGAAGTTGGCGATGGCCACCATGGTGACTCATCTCCATGTTCTCAACTCCTGGTCAAATAAAGTTATTGAGACCAGGCCACTCTCTTGACCATGGTAATGTCCTTGATATTAAGGAAAGCATATACAGCCTGTCTCTTGGGACAAGTGCTGGTATTTGATCTTCCTTTTCGGGGTTTAATAAAGACATGGAAATATGGGTTGTCTTTTTAACTCTAGTGATACTTGTCAGCACGTATAATTATAGACTTTTCAATCTGAAGATGTTGATGTTCCCATAAAGTGTAAAACTATCTCGGGGTCTTGGTGAAGTAAATAAATTCTGGGGCTCTTTTAGAAAATGTAATTATGAAGTAGTTCATGCTAAATTCAATTCAATATTCATTTTCCCTCAAGGCTTTATGGGCCGTCTGTGGTTAGAGCAAGGAATTCATGATTCCTCAAATTCTGATAAGGAGCTGAGAAAATAAATCAGTGGGTAAAGTGCCTGCTTCTCATGCAGGATGACTTGAGCTGAGATCCTCAACACTCACATAAAAATCCAGGCAAGGCAGTACATATCAGTATCCCCAAGGCTGGAGGACAGAGACAGACAGATCCCAAGGACTTCCTGGACAGTCTGTCTAGCAAAACTATCTAGCTCCAGGTTTGGTGAGAGATGCTGTCTCAGATCATAAGGTGGAGAGCAATAGAGAAGAACACCCCAAAATCAAGTCTGGTCTCCACACGTGCCTCAGTTGGTAAACAGAAACCCCCTAATACACACACGCACACACACATACACACACACACACACACACACACACACACACGCATGCACGACGCACACACACACACACACACACACACAAACCACACACATACTCACTGCTGTTCAACTCCAATATGAGCGCACATGTGTTCACTTGAACATTATAGAACATTATTCTTTCTCTAACCTTTTAGATGATCATATCAAACCCATCAGAATAATCACCACGTGCTTATTTAAAATCAACTGATGAGTGAGTACAAACACATCATTACACCTTAAGAGCATCATTTTCTTTAACATTTAGTATAAATTAGTATGGATGTTGTCCTCATACTGCCCTTCAACACACAGGTAGAAAGGGTTATCAGCGGTATGCATTCTTAAGCATTGCCCAAGATACTGCCCCAAGACCACTAAAGTTCCATTTGGAAAATCCTTCATAAACACTGCTTGCAATTTTTAGAAACTTTGTTTAGAAATGTGAAGATGAAATATTTTCTAATTCTATTTATAACACAATTGTTTAGAAATATGAAGATGAAGTATAATTCTATTTATAACACAAATGGAAAAAGGTATTTAGCAAAATTAGGGAAAGGTGTTATCATAAAGGGATATAGATTTTCATCATGAATGGAAGCACAAAAATAGCAATTCATGCTAGCATATTCGCTATTTTTCTCATCACTGTGACAAAATATCTGAGAAAAGAAAGGGGGGAATTTCCTTTGGTTCACTGTTTTAGTTTATCCCAGCAGAGGAAAAATGACTTTGTTAGTGGTTACAGAATACAGAATGATATCTTGTCTACATGGTAGTAGACTGAAAATGAAAGCTCAGAGACAGTGTAATTTTTATAGCCCTACTCCTAGGAACCTATTTCAATCATTCTAGAAGTTTCTGAGCATTCAAAATAGTGCTACAAGCCAGATACTGAACATTAAAAACATGATCCCGTAAAGGACATTTCTAATTCAAGTCAAGACTATCCTACCTTCAAAGGGACTATGGAACTCTTATATTATGAAATTCACAATCAAAAAAATTATAATATCATTCAAATATTCCAAAGTCTTTTCTGAGGTACAAGGAATAAAAACAGTCTCAGCTATAAGTCTTTGTAAAGTCAAAAAGAAAATTACATACTTCATACTTCCAATATACAATGGCACAGAGTTAGAATCCGCCTACAAAAGGAAGAACAGGAGGAAAACAAGGAAAAATCGAACTAAAACAGTACGGGATCCCAATGACAGATATTAAATTCCATGACACCACGAGAGACATCCAGACATGTAGTGACATAGTGTGAACTCCAACAGGCTTTAGTAGATGTGCTTCTATGATCTTGCCACTTGCAGCTCATGTGAGATCACTCTGGAGCCACAAAGAGCTCCTGCCACTTCCTGTGACAGAAACTGCATATTTACTGTGTCCGCATATCAAAGATTTTTATGGAAATTTAGGCTTTATGGAAAGCCTATTCAGAGGTCCCTTTGCAGGGAATCCATTGCTGCAGAATTTATCTAACTTCTCAAAGATTACCTTGGAGTTTGACTGCAAATTTCTTTGACTCCATAACCTGACTTCAGCGTGTCTGCAGATTCTGAACACATAAATGATATTAAATACTTGTGCCCACTCAAGGTGCAGCTGGATGTCCCTGAAGCATGGCTACGGTAGCCTTTATATGCCTGGATTCTTAAACCTGGGAAAATGTTTCCCCTCAGTGTAGCATTTCTATTGAGATACCTTTTCCAATTTTTAAGAGACTTTCATTTTGTTTTCTAATGGGATTGAATTTTTATATCCTGCATTCATTGAGGCCAGAGTCAGGTTCTTCAGGAACCATTCCTATTGGTCTATTGTCCAGTACAATTACATAGTTCTCTTTAATGACTTTTTACCTTTAAAAAATTCTATTGCTTTATTATTGTTTGCTGTGCCTACACTTCTAACTGCAATAAGGCTTCTGTCTTCACCCATCTCTGTGTTTGTCTTTTGGCTCTGCCTTTTGTTCTGTAGTAAGGATACCGATTGTTTGTCCCTGGCTGCTTAGCCCAGAAATAATCACACAGAAACCATGTTATTTAAATCACTGCTTGGCCCATTATTTTTAGCTTCTTATTTGCTAACTCTTGCATATTAATTTAACCCATCTACATTAATCTCTGTTAATCATGAGGTTGTGGCTTACCAGCTAAAGTTCTGGTGTCCATATCCAGCAGGGCTACATGACTTCTCTCTGACTCCTCCTCCTTTCTCCCAGCATTCCGTTTAGTTTCTCCCGCCTATCTTGGTTCTCCTATAGCTCTGCTATAGGTACAAAGCAGTTGCTTTATTAACCAATGGTATTTACTGCATATAGAGAGAAATCCCACATCACTATTCTTTTTTATGGCAAATCTGGCTAAAACAGGTAAGTGGTAAACTATACCTCAGCTTGAATGTTGTCTTCTGTTGAAATTTCTCCCACCAAGTTACCTAGTCCTTTAGTTTTGAGTTCATCTTAATTTCTTAAAAATGAAGACATAAAGAACAAAAATAAAACTCTCGAATGCAAGCACATATAAACCCGCATCATCAAGAAGGGAAGGTACATAATATGCATCAATAGAAAAGAAAACAGTCCAAAAATATGTTCATAATTCTATAATTTACAGATTTTTTTAAAGGGAGTGTATAGCTAGAACATTTTAAATATGGAAGCGGAAAATTATCCCAATATACTCAGAGCAAGTGACTGGACTTGACCCACAGCACATCAACTTAAGATGGACCAGATAGCATCATGTAAGACAGATAAAAAGCTAAGGGGAAATAAAGTAGAAAGTCAATGTAATTGCAGGAAAGTTGTGGATTTTTACTCAGTTATTAATGGAGAGGGTAACCAATCATAATTAGAAGAGAAAACAGTGAACCTCAAGGCCATCATCATTACAAATGAACAAACATGAAAAGCAGATGAAAACGAAAAGGTCTAATCTGTTTTACTTTGTGAAAATTTGAGATGACAGATGTGTCTGGTTTATGTTAAGTCAAAGATGAAATCTCTGCACGGAAATATATTTCTTGTATTTTCTGAAAGTTTTTCTTGGAGGAATAAGTATAAAAGCAATTCTTACAATAAGTTTAGTATCTGTGAGTGCTAAAAAATAAATATGTAAACTAGAGATAACTTGTTCAGTTATTTATTTATTTATTAAAGAGAAATCATAATTTCCAAATACAGAGAACCCAGAGTTGTGATTCAGGGGAATCTGAAGTGCCAGCATATTTCTATGTTTTCTCATAGATACACCAATAGATAGTGTAATAAAGACCTGTATGCATGTGGCTGGATGACACACACATGCACATCCACATGCACACACACATGCACACACATGTATATGTTCTTCTACCAACTGGAAGGGTCTACAGAAATGACATGCTAGTAGCAGTGGCTGTGACCACCTAAGCATTGACTTACAAATATTTTTCATCAGTAAATTAATAATGACAACAATAACAGCAACAGTTTAGGAAAAAAATGTTATGTGGGCTTGTGCATCTTATATTGTAAATGGAATACTACACAAAACATGTAAGGACCTAGAATTTTTTTAAATACTAAAACACAATGTCTTAGTTAATCTTGATAGTCAAAATGACTGCATTTGATGTTAACGAAGAAATAAGCTTCTGGATACACCTGGGAGGGATTTCCTTGATTACAATATTTGGAGTAGGAACATCCACATTAAATATGAGTAGAATCTTTCAGTGGCAGCAGAGAAAAAAAACAAAGTTTCAGGGGAAACCTTTGCTCTTGCTTCATTACCATCACATCTCACCTTGCTGGTAAGTTTATCTGTTCTGTCTCTCCTGCTGCTTTGTTTTCCTTGGTGACACCAGAATTCAGTTCCATTGCGTTCCCAACATGAAGAGAAACCAGTGGCTCTCTGGGAATCTTCACCATCATGCTGAGAATGAATACTGAGGCAACCAACCTCATGGACTGAACAGATGTCTGGTTCTCAGCTTCTTCATTGTGAGCAGAGCCGTTGTTGGATAACTGAGCTGTATCAAGTCAGCCACACTAATGAATCCCTTTTTAGTATTCTATCAGTTGTGTTCATGTATGGAACCTAGCTAGTACAGAGAGTGTGACAGCCAAATAGAGAATGAAACAAATACCTGAAATTCAGCAAAACACAAATCTCTACATACAAATAAAGGAGGCAGAGGAGGCAAGTCTTTCCTGTGCAATACTTCTAAGAGAAAGTAAATTGCCATCAGAAGGCCATTGTAACAGGTGACAAAAACAAGACCCTTAGATAAAAGGCAAAAGTCATATACTAACATTTGGGAGGAAATTGTTTTTAAGTCTCAAACAATCTCTATAAAAACATTTATTAATTAAAAAGTGGAAAACAGTTACTGAGGTTTGGAAGCAAAAAAGATATTAACACAAGATTAAATAGAAACCAAAACTGTGGACTCTGCTTGAACACAGTTAAATGAAACTTATCTTGGAGGGAGAATTGTCCCAAAGCACATCCTTAATCACATTTTAAGAATCAAACAAACACCAAGTGTCAGCAGTCTCCAAACCCGTGATCAGCACAACAGTACCAAAACTTACCATGGTCAAGAAAGACCAAATGTCTATCGATCACAAACTAAAGGAGACTGTTGTTTCACTGAGGAATATCCCCATATTCTCTGATATTTGAAGACCTGGTCCCAATAGGCACTTCTGTCTGAGGAGGATTAGGAGGTGAAGCCTTGCTGGGGATGCTTGGAGTTGGAGGAATGCGCTAGAACTTGAAGCCTCACTCAACTTCAGTTTTGTTCTTTTCCCTTTGTGTTTTACACGGACGATGGGAAATCTCACTTCCTTGCTCTGGTTGTCAGGCCTAATGCTTACTGCCATACTTCCCTGGCAAGGTGGACTCTGCAATCACATACCCAAACTGACTCTTACTTCCGTAAATTGCCTTGGTGGTAGTATTGTCATAGCAACAGAAAAGTCACAAATACAAACACCGGTTTATGGAACCAAGGGGAAATAGGATTCACACTCTGATAAGACCACATCCGGTGAGGCATCACCATCCCTGATATCAAGCTCTACTATGGAGCTATAGTAATGAAAACAGTTTGATAATGGCATACAGACAGGTAAACCAATGTAATCAAAGCAAAGACACTGACATACATCCATACACTTATCAACACCTGAGTTTTGACAAAGGAGCCAATTTATACCATGGAAAAAATGAAATCATCCTTAACAAATGTGGCTGGCATAACTAGATGTTGACATGTAATAGAATGCAAATAGATCCATATCTATCACCCTGTAAAAAATGGAAGTCCAAGTGGCTCAATGACATCAACATAAATCCTGTTGAACCTAATAGAAGAGAAAGCAAGAAGTAACCTTGAATGTACTGGCATAGGAGACTACTATGTGAACTAGTAACACAGACATGGAGAAAGAAAAATTAATAAATGAAACCTCCTCAAACTGAAACAGTTTTGTAAGGCAAAAGACACTGTCAATAAGACAAAATAGCAGCCTACAGAGTGGGAAAAAAAATCCTCATCAACCCCATATCTGACCGAGGTCTGATTGTCAAAATATATAAAGAACTCAAGAAGCTAAGCATCAAAATATCATATAATCCAGTTAAAAAATGGGGTATAGATCTAAACAAAAAATTCTCAACAGAAGACTCTCAAATGACTGAAAGACACTTAAAGAGTTGCTTAACATCCTTGATCATCAGGCAAATACAAATCAAAACAACTCTGAGATGCCATCTTACACCAGTCAGAACGACTAAGATAAAAATCACTGATAACAGCTAAAGTTGGAGAGAATGAACACTCGTCCACTGCTGGTGAAAGTGCAAACTTGGACAGCTCTTTGGAAATCAGTATGGAAATATCTTAAAAAGTTGGAAATCAATCTACCGCAAGACTCAGCTAGACAAATTTGGGCAAAGGATGTGGAAACATACCACAAGGACACTTGCTTAATTATGTTCATAGCAGCATTATTCATAATAGCAAGAACCTGGAAATAATCTAGATGATCCTCTACTGAAGAAAGGATAAGGGAAATGTGGTACATTTACAGAATAAAGTACTACTCAGCTGTAAAAAATGATGACCTCATGAAGTTTGCAGGTAAATGGAGGAAACTAGAAAAAAAAATATTCTGAGGTAACCCAGAACTAAGAAGACAAAATGGTATGTATTCACTTATTGGAAATTACTAGGAGTAAAGTATTGATTAACCAACCTACAATCCACAGACTTGGAGAGTCTAGACAACAATGAGGGCTAAAAGAGAGATGTGTGGATTTCCCTGGGAAAAGGAAGTAGAAAAGATCTACTGGATAATCTGGGAGCAAGGGTTGGGAGATGGAGGGATAGAAACTAGAGGTAGTTAATTTGGTGGGTTGGGTGGTCTTGGTGCAGGTGGGGATTTGGAGGCAGAATGGAGGGGGGAATAAGAAAAGAGATGGGGTGCATTTCAAGGTTAGGAAAATCTAATACCAGGGAAAACCACAAGAACCCATAAGGATGACCCCCAACTAAGACTCCTAGAAATAGCCATCTACTGTAGCAGATTGGTGACTTCCCTAATTGCCATCAGAGATACTCTATTCAGTAACTGATGGAAATGGAGGCCAAGATCCACAGACAAGCACTGTACTGAGCTCTGGGAGCCTTGCTGAAGAAGAGGAGGAGGGATTGTATGAGCAGAGGTCAGGATGGGAAAACCCACTGACAGCTCATTGAAGCCAATGGATACTGGAAAAATTAGGGAGCGTGCATGGGACCGACCTAGGCTCTCAGCATGAGTTTGACAATCCTGTAGCTTCGTCTCTTAGTAATGTTTCTAACAGTGAGAGAAGTACTTCTCCCTGGCACTTTTCTGTCTTTTGGTAACTTATTCCCCCATTCTGTATTACCTCGATATAAGGGAAGGAGCTCTGTCCTGCCCCTGCTTGATGTGTCATGCTCTGTGCAAGACCATGGGAGGTCTGCCCTTTCTGAATGGAGATGGGGGAGGAAAGGAAGGGGAGGGGTAGATGAAAAAGGGGAAAGGATGAAAAGAGATGGGGGAGGGGAACTAGTTAATATGCAAAATAAAAATATACTTTTAAAAAGTTATTTAAATAATTTTTTAAAAAGACCACATCCAGTGGTAGAAACTCAAATAAAGTGACAGTTTACTTTTGCTTTGGGAGTGTTCTTAGGCCATTTATACACTGAATGAGACATATATGAAAATCCTTGCTCATTTCTCAACTCTTCCATAAACCTAAATTTAAAGTGAGTCTCAGAAGTTACCTAGTATGTGCCCCATGATACTCTCCAACATCCCAATATCTGGACACCATATTCCTTGACCAAAAGAGGTACAGCATTTCCCTGTGTCTTCAGACATATTTTTGAAGTAACTGTCATTAGAGATGGAAAATGATAATATTAAGTAGCTAAATTATTCTTTAATCTCAAAACAACATTGGGTTAAAAATTCTCTAAAGAAAGTTTAAGGAAAGTATTATTCTTTTATGTAGGCCATTGAATCTTCCCTCATTATGATTAGATTAATCCAGTAGAAAATAAGCCTGGAAGGAAATTCTGAATTATCCTTTATTCTGTGTGCTCACTTCTCACACTCCACAGGAGCACATAGAAGGAGAGGTGAGCAGGAATTTAGTTCACATTCAAGGGAATGGAACTACTGAGCCTTGCAGCTACTGTTGACCAAGGAAACCTCCCTTCCGCTGCACGGAGTCTAGACCCTTTTTGATCATCCTCTATTTACCACGCAAGCAATAAGTTTTGCATGCTATTTTAAGGTTATTTGTTTTATTGAAAATAATAAAATTTGTAATTAATTTTGAATTTAGTAATTGAAGAACAAAAGAATTGTTCTGCAAAGTTCCCTTGAGAGGTTCTTTGATGGTTTTGAGTGTCACCGTGTTAAAGCTCTGTCAGAACAGATGAAGCTCTTTTCATCTTAAGTAATTACCTTACTCAGCTCTACACCCTTATCAGTGGACTCAAAACCAGGCCTTGGTACTAGAGTATGGATTATCCTTGTCTGTTTGATCCATTTAAGAGATAATAGCCTGTCTGAGGGCTGACTGGGAGGAGGGGCCAGAGAAATCAGGTCAGAGAGAAACATTGGCCTGAAAGAACCAGCTTCCAGAAAGTGTGAAGCGTAGGTTTTGTCAGTGTTGGAGATTAAAACAAGAGGTGAGGATTGGATGAGGAAAGAAACCAACAATTAAAGAAACAGCTGCTTCCATCTCTTCACCGCTGACAGCTCCAGGTCCATGGGACTTGATGAGTTCTGTACTCGATATGGCTTACCAAAGCAGAAACAAAGCAAAACAATCACCATGGATCTATTTTCCTTGAAACATTTTCAGTGCAAAGAACTTCAGGACCTACTTACCTTAAACACTGAACTAAAGGCCTTTCATCCTTTGCAGTTACCAAGAGGCCTCGGTCATACAGAAGTAAGGACTGGAAAGTCCTTCCTACGAGACCTGTTAGACAACCCGAACCTGAAAAACAATAGTTACAACAGATGTTTCTTTCAGAGGACCTGTACTTGATCTTCTAAACCATACTTACTACCAGGGTCTTGGAAAAGGGTCAGGCAATGTATAATTTAAGGAGAAAATATGGAAACGGGAAAATCCCATGGTACTATAAAACAACTGCTCACATTCCAATGATCTAAACGTTGGTTTGGTTACAGCAAATAACTTTTACTCTGAACGTCTAATTTCCAAAGATGCTTCAGTTTTCAGATGAGGGCAGGGAGCCATTTGCAATAAAACAACATTCTTCTTTCTGCAGACAATTTAGTACAGAAGCCCTTAGACATTAGGGTCCAGATGTGTACCACACATAGGATACGAATAATACAGAAAGGCATATTTTCCTTTGTGCCATCTACTAAATATTTTAGAACAAGTCTTTGGAAACTTAGCATATTACTTCACCCAGTTGACTTTCAGAGTTTGTTAAAACTTGCAAGCAATTTTCCTTGTTTTTCCATTTTCCACATTGTGAGACTCAGCAGTTTCTTCCAGTGATTCTCTCCAGGCTTACCAACTACTGTTGAACCAACCACGTACCACAGTCTCATACTTCCCTGAAAGAAATGGCAAACTTCCCCAACATTTTCAAAATCTCAGACTACTAACTGGGTGAGTTCAGTGCTACTTCCCTATTTTTGGGAATGTTTACTTAGTAGTCTTTTTTTTTTCCCATGTGACTGTTATCACTGTGAAGATTAAAGCTTTCTTCTTGCTCTTTGTATTAAAAAAAAACATTTCTTTTATTTGAACCATATTTACATCAAGTTTTACATTAAAAAGCAAATGGATAGAATTAGACAAAAAAGTCAACCTGAGTCAGGTGACCAGACTCAGAAAGACAAATATGGTAAATACGGTATATATTCACTTATGAGTGGATATTAGCTGCTAAGTAAATGATAACAATGCTACATAGACATAACAAAACCTCAAACCAGTGAATATAGGTAAAGAGGTGTGTGGGTGGGGATACATGGATCTCTATAGGAGGAGAAATGGGATAGATTTCATAAGTAGGAGTGGGGATGAGAGTGGGAAGGATCAGGTGGAGGGTGAGCTAGAATAAATGGGAGAGACAGCTGGAATTCAGGAACAGTGGAAACTTCCTGGAATCTAAAACGCTCATCCTAACGAGGACTCCTAGTAATGGGGATACAGAGTCTCAACAAGCCATCTCTTGTAACCAAGCAAGGCTTGCAGTGGAGGGACTGGGTTGCATTAAGCTGTTCCCTTGGAAATCTCCTAGCAACCCAGGCTGATGCTAAGACAAAAAAGTTGCTCTTAGCAAACGAACATTGAGACCCCATTGCCAAGGACAACATCCACACAACTCATTGAACATAGAGAAGTCAAGCTGGCGCCTGCATGAAGACCTCAATCCTACATTCTTTTCTCTTTGGTGTGGGAAGCTAATCTGCAGGTTACTAAAAGACAAACATGGACACCAACTGTCTTAGGATTTCGATTGTTATGAAGAGACACCATGTCCTTGTCAGATCTTATAAAGGAAAATATTTAATTGAGGTGGCGTCTTACAGTTCAGAGGTTCAGTCCGCTATAATCATGGCGGGGAGCATGGCGGTGTGCAGGCAGACATAGTGCTGCCTCTATCTGTCTTGATCAAAAGGCAACAAGAAAGTGGATTGTGACACTGGGTGGTATTGTGAGCACAGGAGACCTCAAAGGCCCCCCTCACAGTGGCACACTTCCTCTAATAATGCCACTCCCACTCCAACAAAGCCATATCTACTATTAGTGCCACCCCTTATGTGATGATGAGGGCCAATTATATTCCAATTACCTCCTCCAATCCCTGACCCCATAACTTATAACAATACCATAAAGCAAAACACATTTAGTCCAACTTCAAAAATCCCCATAGTGTATTACAGTCTCAACAACGGTTAAAAGTCCAAATTCAAAGTATCTTCTGAGATTCAGGCAATTCCTGAATCTCTGAAGTGCAATTCCCTATAAAATCACAATTATAAAATCAGATCACACACTTCCACATATAATGACATGGGATATATATTACCATTACAAAGCATAGGGAAGGGAGCATAGTAAGGAAATACTAGACCAAAGAAAGACCAAAAGCCAACTGGGCAAAATCCAAACTCTGCATCTCCATGTCTGATGTCAAAATGATCTTCAGATCTCCAATTCCATTCTGCTTGTTGATGAAACACATTTCTTTCTCTTTGATTAGTTCTGCTTTTTGTTAGCAGCTCTCCTGTGCAGGTATCCCAGGACTCTCTAAAACCTTGAGATCACCAAGGCGAGCCAGGCTTCAACTTCACAGTTTTATAAAATGGCAGTCTCCATTCAGGGACACCCCTGTTATATGCCTTGCCTTAGCTGCTTTCCTCAGTCTCCAGGGCAGATGCCATAGCCATTTTTTTCTTTTCTTAACTCTAGAACCACATGGATGATGGTGCCAAGTTCTGCTGCTTGCTGGGGCTCATACATGGCCCCCTTGTTCAATGACACCTTTGCCTGCTTTCTATCCTTGACCATCTAACCTTGGATGTCCTGAAACTGGATCTCTAGACCAGGCTAGCCTCAAACTCAGAGATATGTTGACCTCTGCCTTCCAAGTGTTAGAAGTAAAGGTATGCACCACCTCACCCAGCTCTAAGTTCCTCTTTAGTTTCTTTTCACAAGTTGGAAACTTAGCTGGGTGAGATCTTGCCCTGAGGTCACCCCTCGATTTATTCCATTTCTTAATGCATTAATCACCTTGAACACGGGATTTATCTCTATTCCACTTCCAGGTGCCCTTTTCTCAATGTGAACATTTTGTATTTTTATTTGCTTGGCTTGCTCCTTTTCATTATATATCTTAATTAGAGCTACCACTAATAATCACATGTCACCATCTAGACTAGGCTGCTTTGAGATTTCCTCTGCCAACAGAATTAGTCCCAAACTCTTCACTTTAGACTCAGGCAGACTCTTCAGACAATGGCAAAACCCAGTCACATTCTTTGCCACAATACCACACAAATAAGAGACAGTATTCTACAATTTTTTACCTCTGGGACCTCTTCAGTCAGGCCCCAACAGTTCAAATAACTTAGCACCACTGTCTTCCATGCTCTTATTAATATGGACCATTAAGCAGTGTTTAAAGTATTCCACTGTTGTCTTAACTCAAAGTACCAAAATCCAAATTCCTTCAGACGAAAACATTGTCAGGTCTATCATAGCAAAAAAATCCGTCCCTGGTGCCAATTTCTGTTTTAGAAATTTTATTCCTGTAAAGAGACACCATAGCCAAGGCAACTTTCAAAAAGAAAAACATTAATTGAGGTGCTGGCTTACAGTTCAGAGGTTTGGTCTATTATGGTGGAGAACACAGTGACATGTGAGCAGATGTGGTGCTGGCTGCATCTTGATCAGAAGACAACAAGAAAGTAGACACTGAACAATATCTTGATCATAGACTTCAAAGTCCACCACAACAATGATATACTTCCTCCAACATGGCCATTCCTTTAAATAGCACCACTCCTATGAGCTTATGGGGGTCAATTACAACTAAACTACCACACAAATCCAGTCTCAGAACCCATAACCTACAATATTTCCTGCTTGCAAAATATGCCAGGGTATTGGTGGCATAGAACTTGTGGGAGTAGCCAACCAATGTCTGATTTGACTTAAGTCTCACTACATGAGATGGAACCCATAGCTGGCACTACTTGTGTAATTGAGAGCCAACGACAAAATAGCTGAGAGACCTAGGGTATCTAGGTTTACTCAGAGACCTAGGGTAAACATGATTGGTCTAAAATAATTAGTTAAATGACTTAAGTGGTGCCTGAGGTAATCTACTATGCTCATAGATCAGTGCCTTATCCAGTCATCAACAAAGAAGCTTCCTCCAGCAATAGAGAGAAACAGATGTAGAGACCCACAGCCAGACATTATGCACATAGAGAGAGTCTAACTTGGAGTTCTCCATCAAATCCTTCCCCTCAGAACTTGGGAAAATCTGGGGATGAGGAGTTGGAAAGATTGTAAGAAGCAGAGGGGATGGATAACACCAGGAGAATAAGGTTTTCTGAATCAACTAAGCAAGGTGTATATATGCTCTCAGAGACTGAAGCAGCAAGCTCAAGGCCTTTATGGGTTTTTATTGGACCCTCTATATATCTATTATATCTAATACCTTAGTATTTTTATGGGACTCCTGACTATCAGAACAAATGGTCCTCTGACTCTTTAGCCTACACTTAGAACTCTTTTCCTCTCGTTGGGTCACCATGTCCAACTTTGATATGATAGTTCGTAGTATATCATCTTATTTTATTTTGTCATGTGTGTTTGTTACCTCTTAGATGCCTGTACTTTTTAAATGAGAGACAGAAATGGGGTGAATCTGGAGGGGAGGGAAGAAGAGGTAGGGAGGAACTAAAAGGAGTGGGGAGAGAAACCATAATCAGGATATATTGTATGAGAAAAGAGTCTATTTTCAATAAAAGATTAAAAAGATAAAATAATTTTTCCTCAAAAGAATGAGTTGTTGGTGTAGGAGGTCCTTCTACATTTGTGTTGCTTTCATTGGTTAATAAAGAAACTGCTTTGGGTCTGGTGATAGGGTAGAACTTAAGTAAGCGGGAAGACAGAACTGAATTCTGGGAGAAAGAAAGCAGAGAGAGAGAGAACTGTCAAAGAACTGCCAGGTCAGACATGCTGAATCTTTCCCCAGTAAGCCATAACCTTGTAGTAACATACAGATTATTAGAAATGGGTAAGATCAAGATGTGAGAGTTAGTCAATAAGAGACTAGAACTAATGGGCCAGACAGTGTTTAAATGAATACAGTTTCTGTGTGGTTATTTCGAGGGTGAAGCTAGCTGGGTGGCTAGAAAGAACAAGCAGCCCGTTTCTCCTACAACAAGTTGTAGTCTTCTATTATAGGTACTGATATCTAAATAAGTTCATACCTTCATTTCCTGCTTCATTGGGAAACCACAATCATATAAAATTCAAGCTGGCAAATATTCAATCTTTGGCCTGAAGGATGTATGGATATGTGTGCCCATAGTTTAGTATGATTCATCTTCATTAAGGAATAGACATGGAATCAATATGACTTGTCATGAAAAGCAAAGATATTTATATATAAAAAATATGAACTTTATGGTCATTGTTTGGAAGAAAGTCAATCTATGAAATAAAATCATACCTATCTTCTTATTGACCATTCACAGCCACCAGACACATGCCTTATAAATGAGGAAACAACACAATTTTACTTAGGGGAAGATAGAGCCATATAATGCTACGTGCTCACAAAGAAGCACAACCTCCCTGGCAGCAGCAGAAACTGTGTGAAACACAATGCGCAGCTTTGCCCTTCCAGAGTCAAGAGACAGGACAACTGCAACTTTACTTTCACAGGTTCATTCCTCCAATTCATTGTTATGTGTGTGCTATTTTCACCCCAACTCCTTAAAAGAATTCTTGTTCCTCTTAAGTGACTCTCAAAACACTGTCCACTGCACTGTAAGCCGTGGAAAGTAGTCACTCTGTAGTCATCTGGCTTTTACTAACTGAAACGAGATCCCAGGAGAAAAAATCCCTTATACTCAAGAACATTTTCCTTCTTGAACTTAACTTACAACAAAATATCAAAATATGATCAAAATAAATGCAATTGTGGAAAAATAAAATGCTCTAAGAAGCAAGATATTCTCTATGAGATAGACTCGTCTACGCATCTCTGAGCTCAGAATAAGAATGATTGATTTTCAGAGATTTGCCCATCTAGGGCACTTGTATGAAAAATGGTGCTATGTTAAAAGATGAAAAACTTTGTTAGCTAAATTTGTCATTCTAGGCTATTGCTGTGCATGTGCCATCTGGCTTTTTTCCCCTTTGTTTTCTACTTTGAATTAAATTGGAAGAAGTGTGTTTTAAACGTGGCCAACTTTGTCAGACTGCATCCACTTGTATTGTTTCTGTTTTTACAGAGTTCTTTCCTTATTTAATGGTGAGCAGATATAACTAATTTTGAATAAAGAATAAAGGATTTAGTCACCTTTAATGTTTGATCTAAAAAAACCTTTTTATATGGTGCATAAAGATTACATTTAATAAGTTTTCCCTTAGGTGTCAATTATTTTAAGTCCAGATTTCACTTATTTCTATAAGAATGCAGTGGTTATTTAGACCACGAATACCTTTCTACAGATCAAAGGCCTTTAGAAGCCTGATGTATGAAGTGGAAGTTCTTTTACAATGGTTTTTGAGAAGATCCTTTCAAATCAAAGGCAGCAGAGCCCACTACTGGCATAATTGTTGAGGCTTTTCTCCAGTCAAGTAATTGGATGTTGCTTGGAGCTAAACTTCTTACATGATAAAAGCAAAGTCTCAGAACATAAATAATATAAATTTTGGATAGCTTTCTAAATGTAGAATTTCAATGCAATAGAGTGTTGTGGTCAGACTCAAGGTCAACACTTGGATCCTCTGGCACACAATGGCATATTGAAGTCACACGTTTGAAAATCTGTCTTCCCCCTAGTCAACTATGGACTGGCTGGCAGTAAGCTTGCCAAGAGAGGAAAGGGAGCACTAAACAATGGTTCGGGAAAGACACGGCTTAACCACATTCACCGTGTTTTACCAATAGCGATCAGCATAAGTTTAATGAGTAGCAATAATTGCTTGTTATCCTTCCACTGAGAAAAGTGGCAGAGGGACAGGCTTTATTTACATGTAATGTCTTTGAACACAAGTGCATTAGCTTTTAGTGGTAGATGTAAAAGTTACCATAAGCTGGGTGCTTAAAGCAGCATGAATTTACCTATGTGTAGCCCCAGAGGCTCCAAGTTTAAACTTCTATTGCTGCTCTGAGATCAAGAAATCAGTAAGACTATGACCCCGCCTGAGGCCTTGGAGAGAATCTGTTCTTTGTTGCATTCACTTTCTGCTGGGTTCCTTGGAGCCCCATACACTCTCTGCTTCTGTGGCCTTCTTGTCTTCTTCTGTTATTCTCTGCCTATAAAATTCCTTCAACCAGCTCCATAAGTCATAATACCATCTCCATTTTAAAATCACAATCATATCATATCTGCAAAAAGAAACCTGTGGGGCCAACAAGGTGATACAAATTTCAAAGGACCACAGGAAAAACAAAACACTTGAAACTGATAATTAGGAGTTGATTAATTTGGGATTTGAAAGCCACCCATCAGGATGTAATCAATAATTACCAGAAGGTTATACATAGACATTGATAAAACCAACTACCAATAATTTGAGGGGTGGTACTCTCTGATTCCAGTGTTCTTAGGGTAGGAAAAGTGAAGAAAATAAACTCAAAAGAAAAAATAATGAACAGGAAAACATTAAAAACAAGGTTTGTAAAATAAATGAACAAAAAATAACACACACAGGATTTCAGTATAGTAAAATTATCCAAATAGTGCAAATTCAGACTTACGACTAAGTTTCACATGCCTCAAACTTACAATACAGCACATAATATTTTTAGATATTGCTCATATTTATGACATGACTATCACTTGGATTTCTGTAAACAGAACCACACTAAAGATGATCCTGTTGGCAGGGGTACAAGTAATTTGACCCTGAGGGCATGAGAGCAGGAAAGTTGAACCACTTATCTGCTATGTGGAGGTCTGAGAGAAAGATGCTCTCCCCCTCTGCCCTTTGCCACCTGTAGCAGAGGAGAGAGCAGGCCGGGCAACTCACCAACTGTGACACTAGGGAGAGTAGATCCTGCACCTTGCTGGGCAAGACAGTAGAGCTGGCCCTGGTAGTGTGGGTGCAGGTGAGCCAGTCCAAAGGGCATGAAAGTAGAGACCTGACCCTGTTTCCTGACGCTTGTTGCAGAGTGTGAACTAGCAGGAGGAATGCTGGAAAGCTTGCCCTTGCGGTGACAATGAGGGAACATTGACAGACTGACAAACCCAGCTACTACCCAGGCCCAGAACAAGGGCTATGAGTTGGCCCACCCCAATATTCACTTCATCTATGAAATGTGGGAGCATGTGAAGGAGCCAGACTTGCAGATCTGAAGTTACAGGAGGGTTTCAGAAAAGATCCAAAGGAAATTCAAGTACCTTGAGAAAAAGAGACACTAAAATAAAGCATGCCAAAGAACATATGTGCTAAGCAGTTCTAAAAGTGAAATCTGTAACTGTGAACACTTACTTTGAAGTAGGGTCTGGAGAAAGAACTCCATTCCTGTTCTTCCAGTGGGTCTGAGTTCACTGCCCAGCTTCCATGTGGGGTGGCTCAAAACAGCCAGAAGCGAAAGACACCTGTAAAAGGTGAATCAAGAAAAAAGTGTCCAAAACCAAAATATAGCTTATCAAATTTCTTCTAAGAATGAAAAACCCAGGACTAATTAGCTTCACTGGTAAGAAGATTTAGTAACTTTTCCGAAAGATATGGAGCATCTTCAAATTCATTCCATAAGTCTAGAATCATCTGGATGACAAAACAAAAAGTGAAGAGGAACCAAACTCAGGCCAGCACTGCTAGTGAACATAACTGATGTTCACTAAAGTCCTAGTGCAGTAGCAACATGGAAAGAGGTTATTACATCATGACCAAGTTGTATTTATTCCTAGTAAGAAAGACCAATTTAACACATGTGAATGAATCATTGTGGCAGATTATAATTTGAAATTAAAAAGGAAACAGACACAACTCAAACAAAGTAAAATATTTGACAATAAAATTCTATTTCTTTTTTATTTAAGCGGTCAACAAAATTCGTACTGGAGAAATCCACCCAATCTAATAAAGGGACCCGAAAAAATATCACACAGCTGAAATAATTACTTTAGTACCTGAAATACAAGGAAGGCTAACTTTGTTTCTTTAATAAAGCTTGCTAAGATCCCAATAGAAATCCAAGTATGTGGATCCTTCATTTTTATGCCTGGTGATTTCTCTCTGCACACGGCAACCACAAGATGAGTTCCAGTGTCAGGGTCACATGTAGGAGTATAGAGTTCCTGCTAGAAACAAATCTAATTAGCTACATGAAGCAAGGTTAAATAGCCGTTTCATGAAAGTACCCCCAAGTTCTCTTTCAGCCTTGTTTTTGACACAGGAATAGAAAGCCAATACTGAAAAACAAAAAAAAAATAAGAAAAGCTATTAAAGTTATTCAAAGAATAAAAGAGGAGATAAAGTATCCATATATGCCAGTAACATGATGCATAGAAAAGAGTGTCTCAAGAGAAGGAAGGAAGGAAGGAAGGAAGGAAGCAGGAAGGAAGGAAGGAAGGAAGGAAGGAAGGAAGGAAGGAAGGAAGGAAAGAAAGAAAACAAGAAAGAAACTAAGAAAGAGAGAGAAAAAGAAAAGAAAAGAAAATGCTTGAATTTTGGAGATATCAGTTTGTGATCTGTGATCAGTGGATGAGTTGCTTTGAACTTATGGCAAGGCAGCAGGGCACAGTAGGGTCCCATGGCAGAGAAAAATATACTCACATCATGAACAGAAGACAAGGAAAGACCAGAAGCCCACAGAAGAGTTTTCCCATCTCTTAGCATCAGAACCCACTTAGCATATGGACCTCTGGAGAGCACTTAAGATAAGATACAAACTATGGAACCATGTAAATGACTGACAAGTACAAGGCCCTCAACATCAGTAGCTAGAATAAAAAAAAAAGCCCCTCCTAACACAGTTATTACAACAGCTACTAGCAAAGCTATAAGGGCAGGGAGTGTGGCCTGCAAAAACCATGGAGTGAGGGCTCACCACACATTGTGAAATGCTCACTGAATAATGCTTCAATTGGTCTTAACAAAAGCAGGGAAACAATTAGATAACTTAAATTACTGACAATTGTGGCACTGGTAACAGTGTCGATAAGAAAAAGCAATGACAGTTCTATCAACATAGGAAAAAATATAAGAAAAGAATTTAATTGAAAGAAAAAAGCGCAGAAATGTGGCTAAGTGAGCTGCAGTATTGAAATAAACTTTAGTGACGACAAATATAAACTTTAAAAATGAATGAAAAATAAAGTGAATGAACTTTAAAAACAAATCAGCGTTTAAAAAAAAACTTGTCACAGAAAAACATTATCAGGCATAATTCTGATCAGGTAAAATAGTCTTCTTTTTATAACTGTGACTAATCAGGAAACCTACAAAGAAAAGTGTGACAAGGGTTGTTGCCCATGAAGTGGCACTAGAGAGAGTAAGGGGAGCTAGTAACTGGCAGTGACATACTGGGACACACAAGAGGGTGGTCCTCAGGGTTGACAGCTCTCTTCCTGAGCATGCATAGAAAGCATGCTGCCTTATGTGTCACTTGTTTTTAGGATTTACATTTTTTAAATTATGTGTGTGGGGTTGTGTGTGTGTGCCCAAGTGAAAGTGCCCGCAGAAGGCAGAAGAGGCGTCAGGTTGGCTTGGAGTTAGAGCTGGTTGTGAACCACACAGTGTACCTGCTGGGAACTGAACTTAGTTCTCCCAGAGCAGTGTGCAGTCTTACCACTGACCAGTCTCTCCAGTCCTTGTTATTTATATGCTGACATCATTTTTCACTTCTCATCATTTTGTTTGTTTTCATTTATTGTAAAGTGTGGACCCATTCATGATAAAAGAATTGCTAAATAAGAACCAGTTCCTCTGTTACTTTTTTTTTTTCCAGAAAATAACTTGCTCCCCAGAGAATGTCTAATTGCAGGTTTCCTGGCTTAAATGCTTTAAAGTTTGCCTTTATTGTTTCATGAAAAAAAATCACTTGTTATTGATAAAGGTAAAGACAAAATTATAACTCTGACTGTGCCAGTGACATCTCTACTAAACTCACTGTCAAAACTGTGATACTTTTACAATCCCTTTATCATTCCAACATTGTTTTTTATGACCATTTTTAATAGTGTACCAGTACTTAGGCAAAAAGGAGTTGGGTTCTTAGACTACCCATCTTTGTGATCCTACTTTCCCATTAAAGAGTCTAATAAATTTGTCTGATTAATCTGACCTTCTGATTCAGTATAAGTAATTATATATGGTCAATACCATCATATACTGTCAAATGCATGAATAAATTGTTGAATAGGTAAATAAATGAACAAGTGACATTTTAGTTTAGTATTAACATGAACTCTAAAAATGTTAATAATATAAGGATAAATTTTAAATTATGAAGTGATCATTTTTGCAGAAGTTCCAAACCTAGAAAATTGTTAGTTAGATGATAGACAGAAATAAAGACAGATGATCATAGATAGCATCAACATAAATGTATTTTCTGAGATACATGCTTTTCCTTTAGAGCATTATTTCTTTACTTCATTTCTGTGACAAACTGAACTTAACTGTCATATGTAGTCAAGTCTTTCTCTGTCACACCAGCCAGCTCCCAAATAATGTCACAGAGGGTTCTTACTAATTATAAAAGCTTGGCCTTAGCTTAGACGTGTTTCGTTTCTTTCCATATTTTTATTTCAAGACAGGGTTTCTCTGTGTAGATTTGGTACCTGTTCTGGAACTAGCTCTTGTAGACCAGCCTGGCCTCGAACTCACAGAGATCTGCCCTCCTCTGCCTCCCAAGTGCTGGGATTAAAGGCGCATGCCACCTCCACCCGGATATTTTAGGCTTGTTTCTCACTAGCTCTTATAACTTCAATTAACCCATTTCTATTTTTTTAATTAGAGAAAGTACCTTTATTTATTTATTTTCCTACAATATAGTCTGGTTACAATGTAGACAAACTAGAGCCCTGGCTGTTTCATGGCAGCCTTTATTACATTGTAGAACATAGAGAAGTCAAAGGGCCTGAGATGCCATACATACAGGCCTTCATGGTCTCTTTTAAGGGACACTTGGTTTACAATGGAGCCCAAGTAGTCCAGAAGGAAGGGACTCCAATACAGACCCCCGACATTGTAAACAATCCACTTCTGAGAGGCCCATGTGTACCAGGGAGAGTTGGAGCCTCCTCCCTCTACCCTCCTGCCTCTTATGCTCTGCTAACACAAAAGCAAAGAATGATCAACCCATTTCTATTCATCTACTTGCTGCCACATGGCTTGTGACTTTTATGTCTCCTCTGCATAGACTGTTTTCTCTGTATCCAGCTGACCATTCCACCTTTTTTCTTCCCTGAAGCGTTTCTGTCCCAGAAGACCTACCTAACCTCTTCTTGCCTAGCTGTTGGCCATTCAGCTCTTTATTAAACCAGTCACAGTGACACATCTTCACACAGTGTATAAAATATGCTGCAACAGTCATACAAACAGGGAGCAATCTCTTTTCCCTATTATAATTTAAATGCTAACTGTCTTTTTCTTTGATCTTGTTTGTATAAAGAACCACATCCAGAGTCTAGCACCCAGTTAAGGTACAATCACAGACTTTGAAAGAGAATAATGATCACGCACAGTTTCCTACTTTTTCATCTGCCCACTTAGAACCTTAACAATTAGGACAACTAACAGTAAATTAACAGAAAAAAGAAAGATCACTTTAAGAAGTATTTGCTATTAGGTATTTTTCTCCAATGTCCTGTTGATGCACTATCACATGACTTAAAAATGAAAGCTTTTTATGGATTTCATCTGCAATATCTCATAATCTATCTCTCACACAGAAAGGCATCTCTCTACCAGAATATTCCAGAAGTAGAGGGAAGAGTTGTTTGCTTTTGATGCAGTATTAGCTCCTGTATTCTCTACCTTGTGCCCTCTCCTCTTACACTTTCTTGGAACCTGGAATTTAACTACCTCAACTTCAGCCATTGGATCTCATTCGGAGCACATTCTAGAAATTTTGAAATTTGAAGAACTTTCCACTGTTTCCCTCTGTTCCAATCAAACTATTGTTTTTAAAGTCCTTTCTTTTTATTGATTTTTATTGAGCTCTACATTTTTCTGTGCTCCCCTCTCTGCCTCTCCCCTCTTCCCTTCATCCCTCCCCCAAGGTCCTTATGTTCCCAATTTACTCAGGAGATCTTGTCTTTTTCTACTTTCCCATGTCGTTTAGATCTATGTAAGTCTCTCTTAGTGTCCTCATTGTTGTCTAAGTTCTCTGGGATTGTGGTTTGTGGGCTGGCTTTCTTTGCTTTATGTTTAAAAACCACCTATGAATGAGTACATGTGATAATTGTCTTTCTGTGTCTGCGTTAAAGCCCTTTATGGTAGTAAATGAGCCTCGAAGATCAATAAACTTCTAGCTAGAGGACGTGGACTCTCCATATCTGTTTCCATAGATGTTGATGTTACAGATGTCTGTACCACTCTCACTATGAGGATGATAGGGGCAGAACTTCAAGCATCTTAGTTCTAACTAAATGCTTCTTCTCCGTTGAGTTTCCCAAAGAAATCCAACCTTCACTGTCTGCTGTTTGTTCTCTGACACATTCCTGCTAATGTCATTTGTCATCTTATTTCCTGGGGAGATACATCACCAAAGGCTAGACACCCTAGGTAGGATACTGATGAAAGAATGAAGTAACAGTGCCAGAATCTTTAGTAAACCAAGGTGTTTACTGAGGTCACCTACAGGCATATGGGAGAGAGATCACTTATAACAGCACAGATGACTCAAAGGCAGCAACATCTCTGCCAAGTCATTCACTATGGGCAATGACTCACAAAAGTGGTAATCCTGGATCTCACTGAATGTCATGCAAGATGCTTGCCAGATCAGAGACTCTCTTTGATGTGCCTCAGCTGATCTGAGTGTATCTTCTAGGTAGCTTGACTTACCTGCTCTTCTTCCAGGCAGCTCAGCTGGCCTATATCTACTTAGAGGCCCTCACTGCTCATACACCCTTGGGGATGGAGGGACCACACATATAGGGCAAATTTTTTGAACTTCCTCTGAATATTTTGCTTCCTGAGACTTTAGGAGCTTCCTTTGAGTTTCCTGAGCCTTAATGAGCCTCTTTTAGAACTTATGGGATCTTAAATAATTCCAGAGAAAATCACTACATATAACACTATACCAATTCATATTGAGTAAAGAACCAGTCAGTGAGTATATAACAGAAAAAAAGAAGCAAACCTTTCTTTTTCCATGTTTGAGGTGGGTGTGTAGAATTTCCTTAGCTGTTATTTGACATTGGAGAGGTACTTATTACTTGTTGTGTTTGGCTTGGGGGCTACAATAGGGAAATGCCTATTGATAATATGTTATTTTCACTTTCTTGCTGGGCAGAAGCAGAATGTGGAAAAATAAAAATCAGAGGCATGAAGGGGCTGATAGCAGAAAAGTCATAAATATACATGATGTCCTAGATAATGATTGGGTTTCAGATAGGAACACTGTGATCTCTGTGAGGGGCATATCAGACATGAAATAGAGATGCTAGAGCCAAAACCTAGTAGATCTATGAGGTATGCAGGAATGAACTCGGCATGAAACATATGGATTATTTTCTGCATCTCAAATTTCATTTTATGTTTAAAATTTTAAATTAATTTAATTGATGAATGAAATCACAAATGGACATATTGGTGATATTCCATGTTTAATCCATGTATGAATAACGTAATGTTTGTGTCAAGTTGAACTTACTGTGTACTTTACTATTTTTTGTTCATTTATGTTGAGAACTTTCAAGATGCTTTCTTGTAGCTTTGTGACATATACAGTATACTAAGGTCCTCTTAAGCCACACTACTGTATAACAGTCATCAGAACTTGCAACTTACCTAACCAACTGGACTAGGATTTTCTTATCTCATAATCTATGAACATGGCTATGCTTTTCTTATCTCATTATCTACTTCAAGCTATCAACAAGTTTATAAAACTGAATAAGGTTATGTATTTGAAGGATGTTAAATAATATTCCTCTTTCTAGTTCACCTATGAACAAGGAAAGACATAGCATCTTTTATATCTCCAAGTGCATCGTTAATACATAGTACCATGAATTTTAAATCCCACTCATGACCTCAGAAGAAAAACAAGAGTTTCTAGACACAAATCCAAACTGTGTTCTAACCTCCTCAAAGTCATGTTGTTTCAATAAGACTAGGGCTAACACATGGACACCTTCTGATAGCCACAGAGTACAGCAGACCAAGGAAAAGAAAGGTAGAGTAGATATCCAATTCAGGACAAGTAAAAAGAAATTTTGACTAGGTTCAGTAAATTATAGGAAATACAGATATTTTTTTATTACAGAGCAGAGGAGATAAAGCTAGAAGTCATGATTCTAATGCGGAGAAATGGGGTGTCTCATCTTAAATAAATAATGGATGAGATATAAAAGAAATTTTACTATGGAAATAGGCCAACAACAATTTATAGGAACGCTGTGAAAAAGAATAAAAAATATTGAGAGAAAGGGGTGCTTCATTTGGTTTGCTACAATTCCCCTCAAATCCATAAAGTTACATACAATTTTGCCAAAATTTAAACCACTTTGTTTAATGTCAGAAAGATAAATCAATTTTCACAACATACACATTCTATTAAACAGCATAGTACTCACATAAATCTTTAAATAGCTTTTGCCACATAACAATACCAGAGGAAAGAGCAGGAGAGTGAAGGCTACTGTATTTTTCTTGATGTTACAAAATATTTGGAGAAGGTTGAAGCCATTCAGTGATTGCACAGTAAAGTCTGGCAAACTTTCCCATGTCTTAGAGCAATATTATAAAACAATGACTATATAAAGCTATGGCATCAGGATGTGTGGTCTCTTTCCTGCGCACAGCAACCACAATACACACATGTGGGAGAGGAAGATAAGGTCTCATTGTGGAAAAAATCCAAACCTATGTCAGCATCTTAGGGTCACAGAATCATTGTGGTTTCACCACAATTCTCTGAGGAAGCTGTCTTCTCAATAGGTGGCATTAAAATCCAATAAAGTAATTCTACTAAGCAAATGTATATGTTTTAATTGTTGAGCTAATTATGGCACATGGGATTTTCACAGAAGATGATAAACAGAGCTCGTTTCGTAGATACTGAGGCTATGGCAAAGCCAAAGCAGTGAGGCTAATGTCTTAGTATCCAACCTCTTGAAGCTTTGCTTTGAAATGATAATGGTGATCAGGTAAATCTAACTATTTCTCCATCGCAGTACAATGTCATTCATCTACAACAAATTATTCTATTGACACATGTGCTAAGCCTTTGGCTAGGAAAGTAGTCACCTTGAATTATACAGTGGATCAGTATAACAAATATGCACAACCGACCCCTCTGTGTGACTAACTGAAAAATGATGTCATGGAAATCACTATATCCTATACTCCCAGCAAGTTAGACAAAGAAAGAATGACCCTCCTGTAAAGGAGTGGAAGCTATCTTGCCAATATAAATTTTGTTCTTATCCCCTTGAAGGTAGTCATGGTGTTTCTCTAAGACTAAGGCTAACACATAGACATCTTCTGAAATTCACAGAGAAGAGTAAACTAAGGAATAGAAAGAGCAGATACTCAATTTTCAGTGACTTCAATACCTAAAGAGAACAACCCATATCTCATTTATCTAATCAGTCCCTTCCAAAACCATCACCACTGGAATTCTCTTTCCATGGCACTACTGCTATGAATCACCATGGAAACCATCAGCTTTGTTAACCCCAGAGGCTTTTTGGATGTTACTGAACACTAACATCTGAGTTATCTATCGATGTATTTGTTGATCATAATTTATGATCATAATATATACTATATATATATGATCATAATATAGATTATGATTTGTTGATCATAATCTATATATCTGCTGTCCTTTTTTCATCAGTTATTATGCATCTATTTATCTTCTCTAATATCTAGTCTTTTATGTTCACATACTCATCTCTTAATACAAAACGTCATTTTTTCAAGATTTCTAGTGTATTAATCTACTCAGTTTCTTAGCTCTCTCTTTTTCTGCTTAACTAGCTGAGATTCTTCAATTCTTTATTTACATTTACAAACACATAAAAACATTTCCATTGAATATTTTCTCTTTGATGTTGCTTATACTTGGGCAAAGTTAGCTATTTATATATTTGTTCATAGACTACAACTATATCACAAAAAACAAAGCTGATTAGTTGATTTGAATACTTTGTCAGAAATTTTTAATACATGGTTAACCTTGCCTGACAATCCCAAAATATTTTTCGTTGTGAGCCTGGGTGCTGATTCTTCATGAGGATCATTCCATGGTCTCTTTCCAAAACTTTTCACATTTTTTTCTTCAGCCATTTTCTCTATTGTAATGAAAAGTAATAACACAATGTCTCTTCTGCACATGACCAATAGTAGCTTCTCTCACAAGATTTATCTCTTATGTCTTCATTCTATGATGCATTTCTTATCTTCAACAAGAATATTGAGTATCTAATACTTGCCAGACATCAATCTCTTCCTCTTCTAAGCTCTTGTGTTCATTCTCTTCAAGAACCTTAGCATCACCCATGTTTCAGAGGTCATATCTTATATTTCTAACTGTATTTTCTGCCTTTCTGAATTGCAGTTTCTGGTTCATTGTACTCTTTCACTGGCAACAAAGGATCAGCTAATGCCTTAATCTAGACGCTTGAATTTCTGATGAAGCATACCTACCTTTTTGACTCTTTAGTATAAGTTCATTGTCATATCCTAAATTCACAGATGTTGTGAGAGCTCAATTTGTTTAACCAATGATTTTGGGGGTGACTTATCGTGAGTGTGGTTTTCTCTGTAGACGTGACTATATAAAACAGAGAAAGGTCATGTGACCTCTCTTGCATGGTCATTGCTGAGCAGGCAGTAGAGAGGTGGCTTCCAGTTTGTCCTCTCATCCTTGGTCAGAAGGGACAGGACAGCAGCAACTGGATGATCAGTGGCTCTTACCTTGTTCTATATTCATGAGTCTGTTTTTCCATTGCACCCCTTAATAAATTAGTGAATAGACTTTTGTGAAATCTCACTTCACATAGAGGACTCTCTTACTAAAATTATGATTTTAATGCAGCTCTCTTGGTGATTGTAGCACTGCTTCCTTTATGCCACATAATAAATTGGAGCATATGTGCTATTTTTGTATTGCATTGTCATTTAGATGTATGTAAGGCTTGGTCTCTAATTGAGTGTTTAATGCTGTGATTTGGAAATGGGATGGAATCAAGAAGCACACATGATCAATAGATCAGTCCTTTGGTAGACTCCTAATCTGATGGTACTGTGGAAGCTGTGGAAACTGGGATGGAGATTTCAGTTAGAAGAAGCAGAACACAGGTATGCCTTGTTCCTCAAGCCTTTTCTCTCTTTGTTCTGCATCTCGACTGCCTTTAAGTGAACAGCTTTTCTCCTCCATGTCCATCTACAATGATGTCTATGCCTTGTCACCATCCTAAAGGAAATGGATCCAGCTGACCAGGGACAAAAGCATCTGCAGTCTTGTCCTCCAAATGATTTGTCTTTCTTTAAGCTACAAATCAGATATTTTAGCACAAGGCTAAATGTGGTTTCTTACTATGCCTTCTTCCCAATTGGATTCCCATGTTTATATGAACTAAGTGGTTTTATTTACTATCTTTTATAGCCATTAAATCACTCCTTTGCCCCAAAGAAGCCTTATGATACTTGAGTGGCTAAATGAACAGGATCTTCTTTGTTTTCGACTTTTGAAGCCAAACGTAAGTAATTTCAAATACAGCATTTGAAAACAGTAGTATTTCATTCCATTCATGTTCACAGGGGAAAGTTGCCCAGGAAATTTAGTCAGGGTTTCACACATCCTGAAGATGCATCCATAATGTTTTTCTATATCTGGACTCCAAGACAAGAAAATAGCTACTCCTACTCCTACTGAACAGCTGAAGTAACTTAAGACAAATGACATGGAATACCTACAGGTATTGCTGTACAAAAGTAATGGATAGAACATGTCTGAACCCCATGGACTGATTTTGGATCGCAATAATATTCAATAGACATTTGTTGAAAATGCAACCCTCTGGGGGACAAAAAGGAGATGAAGACTCATAACCTTAGGGATAATTCTTGATCAGTCATGAGGAAGTATTTTAAAATGAAAATACACTGAAATAAATCCAAAAATATATTTCCCAAGAGTATATTGACTTAGAGTAATAGTAGCTTAAGGATGAGCATGAAGAGGTGCCATTTGTTTCAAATGCATACTGTATTCATTCTAGGGGATGGTAACTATCCGCATATACAGAAGATTCTGTAGCTGATTGTCTTAACAATGTTGCAGGTTATAAAAAAGTTTATCTCTGTTCATAAAGAATGAAGGAATCATCTTGTATTAAGGAACACAAATGTAATGAGTGATGGTGACATCACAGCCCTAGAGGGGAATCTTTGGCTGTCACTCTCCTAAACCAGTCTAACTTCTCAACTCCATTCTAAAATTTTTCTTTATACCCCAGGTAGGCACAGCTCTCACCCCTCATCTGAGACACTTCTTTCTGAGGCAGGCAAGTATTCAGAGATCCACAACTGCTCAAAATGTAGAGACCAGCTGACTGCGGAATGCCAAATCTCATTTGATATATCTACAATGCAATCAATGCCCTCAGGTTTCAGGGAGCATGGTAGAATAGTATACAGAATGATTGTAAGAGCCTGTGAAGCAAGATGTCATCTACAAGACAATGTCTTCTACATGTGACAGGGAAATTGCACCCATGAAATCTCAACAATACAATTGACTGCGCAAGACCTGAAAATTAACATACCAGTGTGAAAGGGGAAATAGTAAATACTTCCACTAGTAGATGAAAAGCTACAAGCAATTAATGGCTGCTAAGAGAAGAATAATCAGACTAATACTAAGTGACCAGCCTTAATACATACATATGACTCAGGTGTGTGTGTGTGTGTGTATGTGTGTGTGTATTTGTGTGTGTGCATATCTGTGTGTGTGTGTGTGTCTGTGACTAACAATAAGCGAAGAAGGAGAGAGCAGGTAATGAATTTAGGAAGTAGGGATACAGAAGGAGTTAGAGGGGAAAATAGAGAAGTGAACATGATTTGAATTCAGTATACATGTAAGAACTAAAAAAAAAGTCAATTTAAATTAAATCATAAAGTAAGTTCAAACATTTTCTAGAAAGGGAAATAAATTCTGAAGAAGCATATACAATACAATACTAATACAAAAGAAGAGAAATTCAAGCATTATATGTGAAATGAACAGACTGTGTAGGCCAAGGACTAGATCACATGGCTCTTACCCTTTTCCTCGAATTTGATTATTCTTTCCTGTTTTCTATATGCTTGACTGCTTGATTAGCTTCAGTTGCCCTGAAAAATACTACCTATGGGCCCAAAGTTCTTATGTTCGGGAGTAGTCAGCCTACATTTAGAGACTGGATGACTTCTCCACACTTCTAGAAAGGAACAAAACAACACACGACGGTCTATGTTTCACAGAGGTTGCCAGACCTCCTACACTAATGTTAAACAGAACTCCTCCTAGGGAAGTCACACCAGTGGGAGTCTCCAAACAGCAGCATCCACTCCCCTTTCCTGTGCTAGTAAACACTTCTGACACAGTCTTTTAGAAATCATCTTTCTGAAACTCAGGAAAACCAGCTGATTTTCATGCTAACGACTTGTTTCTTCACACCGTGGTTCACAAGGAACCAATAGCATGATAGAGCGCATTGGATTGATTTTCACTGTTTCCTAATAAATATAAACTCTCTGAAGTTTTTTTCCAAAACTTCTGTTGTTTCACTTGCTGTTTTCATTTATTCTCATGTATTTATAAGCAACGTTCAAATCAAACAGCTGCTCTGCTGGGTTCAGAAAGAAGAATTCATCGATTTCCTTAAATGCTCTTCTGGAGGTGGATGCTTTTATGTCAGTGTTTAGTCAGTGTTCTCTTACAGCTCTTTTTCAAAAGAATAGCAAATTTTATTTTCATACCTTTTATGTTTTCTATGAAATGAACCTTTCTTAAGTGCTAACTAGGAAAATAAAATTCTAGAAAAATTGACAATACCGTCTCCATTGAGATATAATAATCACTATTTTCCTAACTTATTAACATCACCTTTAAGAAGTTACACAATAGACACCCACAAGAAAACACAATGGCAGCTCTTATTATTCTGGGGGAAATTAATAGTATGATAGAAACTTATTAAGAATTATTAAAAAAAAAAGAATTATTTTAAGGATAGGAACAGAGGGAAGGTCTGTCAACCCTGCCCAGAAAGGTGCTCAAGAAAAGCTAACCTTGAGAATACTTCTCAGAAGATCAGAAAGAGATCTCTGAAAAAAAGAAGGAAAGACAATTTCCAGAAGAAAACAAGCTTCATACCACTAATACCAACACAGTTTTTCAGCCAATGAGCTCTGCTCTGGGAGCAGTAAGAAACCTACTCAAGATCTAGTATTTTTATTCCATCAAGGGAAAAATATTGAACCCAAAGCCTCTCACCTGTCAGTGTTGTGAATGCAATAAAAGCAGTAAGGTATATACAGCCTGGAGTATGATTTGAGTTTGTAGGGTAAGGGACGGGGACAAAACCACTAAGGGGGTCACTATAGTGAACATCACAGCCACCAAGGAAAGAAATAAGAGAAAAAAATCTGTATGTCAATCATTAGAGTTTGTAAGATAAAAGATACAAAAGGAGCTGAGTTAGATGAATAAAGAAATTATTCTGAAATTAATACTAAGAATGCAACCAGTGTTCTACGAATGAGTGAGCTCAAGAGATTTGTATTGACTGTACAGTTAATGAGGGCTTGCAGATTGAGCAATAGTGAGGAAGAAAGAAGTGCAGAAAGAAGCATACTTCAGTGTGAACTATGTTAATTTTGTGGGTTTGTGATTTTGATAGTGGTTTTGATAGTAGAGATTTTTTGCCAGTAGTCCTCAAACAGTATACTGGAGATACATATCTGTATGCAACAGTGTTCTGACTCAGAATTGAAGATGAGGGACACACAAGACATTTGCATTATAAGAATGACCGTAAGTTCAGTGTCTCACGATCCGTGTCTCCAAGTTCTTTTATACATATATACAGAAGACTCGTCACTGTAGTCATGGCAAAGATGAGGAAAACTTCTTTCACCTCAGCTCCAAGGAAAATTCCCTCAGTGAAACAGAAAATCTGCCCAGTCAGTTGATCGTCTCTTGAAGTTAACAGTAATGAGTCTAGTAAATGGGCTTTAATTCAACTAATCTGCAAAGTGAATTTCATGGGTGCTTAGATTCCAAATTCAAATCCTAATGTGTTGCTTGCATTGTGCCTTACATCTATGAGTGTTCAGCACAGTAGTTACCAAAATGTCTGGAGCGTAAATACGTTAAGATATAATACAATACTTAGTGAGATATATGGAAAATGAGGACAGTTCCCTTCGTGGAAAAAAAGATTGTTTCATTAGGTATTTAAATATACATTGAATGTGCTCCAATTTCTGGTGACAAGTAATCAGAAGATAATAAATGTCTTATAAAATATACAATATGAAAATCGCTGTATATCCGAAAAACTCAATAGGATCGTGAAAATGACTGTGGTTAAAGAGCTTGCCGTGCAAATATGAGCCCTAAAGTTCTAAATCCCAGGATGCTGGGCGAGCATGGTGAACTCCATGTAGTACTAACATTCAAGAAGGTAAAAGTTCCCAGGGTAAGCAGGCTATTAGGCTAGCCCTGTCAGTGAGTCTCCTGTTGGGAGACTAACCTCGAGAGTAAAGTGAAAAGTCATTTTGAAAATAAAGCACAACCTTTTGACCACAACCTTGGACCTTCACAAGCACATGAGCACACACATGCACTCATGCCCACATATGTGCATACCATTTGAACACCATACTAAATATGATATACATATCATATTGATTTTCTAATATATATGCATATATGTACATACATACATAGACACACACACAGGTTTAGGTACAGGATACCACATTCAGGAGGACTTATTCAAAAATTTTATTTTAAATTACTTTTTTATTTGAAAAAAAGGACACATATAAGGCCTAACTCATAAAGCTGTCATGGTAATTAAGTAAAAATCCACATAAAAGCAAGTACGCAAACCACATAACATAGAACAATGTTATTTTCAGGCAACTTTTAACCAATTGTAATGAAAGAGATAGATATGACAAATAAAGAAATGAATTTTAATTCAAGACAGAAGTATAAAATAGGCATGAATGTCTGTACAGTTAAGTCTAATAGCATTTGTACTCCAAACATAAAAGTTAATGTCCCTAAAAGTAGCAGGGAGGGTAAACAAGATTATTCCATAGTTTTTTATGTTCCATGGGGTTCACAGAGCAAGATTCTTAAAGAGGAGGATTGTGGAGTTCACAGACCTGATTCCTGAATTACGATTTAGTAAGGTCAACATGATGCAAATGGTTTAAGGACCAATTATCTAGCTGACAATGTTATGCTGTCATCTCTTGCTTAAGAACAAACTAATGCTCTGAAAATGGCGGCTTGGAATCCAGAATAAGTGACATTTCAAAACATGTGAGTAGGCTTGTATGCTGTTATTAATTGGTAAGAAAAAATAGCAGACAATGCAGGGGCTGGAGCGAGGCTCAGTGGTTAAGAGTGTGCTGTTATTATGGAGGACCTAAGCTCAGGTCCTGTCACCCTCATCAGACAGCTCACAGTCACCTGAAACTCCAACCACAGAGGATTTCACAGCTCTTGCCTCTGTGGGCTTCTGCACTCAAATGTTGGTTAATTCTCATGTAGACATAAATTTTCTAAAATCAGACAACTGAATGAAGAAAGAAATGACCTTAGTTAATGCAAGTTTTACATTATTTTATATTGTTTTCAAAGTAATGTTTATTTATACAAGTCTTTAAAATGAATTGACTAAAAACTAGCTGCAATGCTGTTATTTTTTTGAAACTTAAAATATCTGTCTAGAAAAGAAGATATTGAATCTAATTTTAAAAACTGAAAACAAAACCTGAAATTTCAGACTTTTTAAATTCAAGGTACTCCAACCTAGCTGGTCATTTGAATCACTTGAGAACACATAAAACTATCATCATAAGCTTCATCCCAAGCTTCTAACTTAATATGTACAGTTGAGTTCTGGGCCACAGCATTTTTAATGGCTCCTCAGGTAATTCTAATGTAAAATTAATGCTAAGTATCTCTGACCTCAAGATAAGATGTATGACCTTTAAGTAGATTCCAGAACATTAATACATGGCCATATAATTTAAGCACTGCCTCTAGAAGACATTGAGTAGATAGAATAAAATTGCAACAAATTCGACTTTGAATATTAAAATGTTGTAATATAGAAACATACCATGCCCCAATCATTTCGTTAATGCTTGTCTTCCTATACTGCCACATCCAACAGGGCCAGATCTTCTTGAATTCTTTAGTCAATGATGATGATGTCAGTTCCATATAAACTTTGTCAAGAAGAAAAATCAATGACCTCACAGTTCATTCAGCATAACGCATGTCACTTTATTTACATATCCAAAATATAATAATCCTTAACAAATGGTTTACTATCAGCACTAATTATTTAATTCACAGTTCACAATGCAATCAAAATACAACTACTATAAATGATGAAGATTGCTACACCATTTAAAGGTTTTCCTTGGGAGATACATTGATGGATGGCTAACTCAGGATATGCCTTCAGCTAATATATTACCTCAGAGATAGCCAGAGATAGCCACAAGATTTTAATACAAAGGAGATTTGAAAGGATATGTTTGTATTAGTTTCCTCATATCAGGAAATATGTAAATGCACAATGTTTAACTAGGGAATCTCGTGAACGGTTTAAAATGGAACTTTAGAGTCAGATAGTATAGTTTGAATGTGTAAGAGAAGAGGTTCAGTTCACAGTACCAAGACAGAAAATGAAAGAGAGAGACAAGAGGGGGAAGGAAAAAGGAGGGAAAGAAAAGAATGAAAGACAGAGAGGGAGAAGGAGGGAGGGCGAGGGAACACACATATTTATTTACTCACAGTTTAATAATCACAGGGTTTCTCCCACATCTTCTGTGAAAGAGTACTGCCTACTGTCAGAGAGATGTGCAAGGCGCCATCGCTCTTCCTTTCTCCCCAGGCAAGTACGACATCCTAGTTACATCCATGAGCATGCTAGCTTTCTAGTGGATAAAAAATATTACTTGGATCAGGTCATATTTTCTATCATTTTTATTTTGCTGTCACTAACTTTATAAATGAGAGACTTGAAGATCAATCATTCACAGATCACTTCCGTGGCTTGTCAGGGCCTTGTAGCAAAATAACAGAGACCTTAGCAAATTTCAGCGGTGCTCTAAAAATCAAGCTCTGTGTGTGTGTGTGTGTGTGTGTGTGTGTGTGTGTGTGTGTGTGTGTGTGCGGTGTGTGTGTGTGTATTCATACACACACATGTGTATGACACAGTGCACATGTGGAGATTACAGGAGAAATTGGTGGAGTAAGTTCTCTCCTTTCACTTTTATGTGGGTCTTGGGGCTTTAAAGCAGGTGACCAGTATAATGTGACAAGTACCTTTACCTGCCAGGCCTTCTTTCCCAGTGCTACTGTCATTGTTTTAAACACCACTTGCCTTCAGGAAAATGAAATATTGAACCAGAAAATTTTGGAGAGGTGTTTATCTGGAAAAATGATAGAGTCAAATTTATAGCTATTTCTTTCCCCAGTTTATTTTCTCTGTATGCATGATGGTATGTGTGGTATGCATACATGTATTATATTATATTAGGCATGCATTATATATATGGTGTTTGTGCACATGTATGCTTATATGTGCATGCCCAAGCAGTGTGAATGCCTGTACACACCGGTGGAAGTCAGAGAAGGACATTGAGTCTCCTTTATCACTCCAGACCTTTACCTTGAGACAAGATCTCTCCCTGAGTCTGAATCTAGACGAGGTAACAACTAGACCCAGTGATTCTCCTCTACCTATTCCATCGCCAACCCGTGCCATAGCCCTTGGGGTTATTAGCATATGCTACTTTGCGTTTTAATGCAAATTTTGAGGATTTACAGCTAGTTCTTAATGTTTGTGCAGCAAGCAGTATTTCCGCAATACCCCACTCCAGGTACCAATGTCTGTCTTTGTTAAGGTTTATATTGTGGCAAAACACCATGATCAAAATCAGTCTTTTCTTTTTTTCTTTTCTGTCCATCATGGGAAGAAATAAGAACAGAAACTTGAATCACGAACCTGAATACAAAAAGTTGTCCAGACGCTTGAAGGATGCTACTTACTGGCTGAATCCCCATGGCTTTCTCATCCTCCTTTCTTATAGCATCCAAGACCAACAGTCCAGGGGTAACAAGTCAAAAAGGGAACCAGGACCTCTATATCAAACATCAACAATATAATACACCATGGGCTTGCCCGTAGACTAATCTAGAGGGGATCTTTTCTCAATTGAGGTTTCCTCTTCTAAACTGATTCTAAGTGTGGCATGTTGACACCAAAACTAGCCATTACATGTAAATGGGCATTTCCAGGAGTCACAACTGTTTCTAGAATGTAAGGGCCTTGTAACTCTGTTAAGGGATTGTGTTCCATACATGGCTTATGAGTGCTTGGAAGTTAACCTTGTATACCAATTCCAATTCACTTTTCAGAGCAGTCCTCTAAGTTCTAGGGGTGGGAACCATTATTGACTGAATACAGATAGTACCTGCTAATGGTTCAATATAAAAAGTTTGTAACCAGGAGAATATTATTGAGAAGATCTATGGACCTTCAGAAAACATAGTCTCTCAGGAATTCCCCAAGGTAAATGAACTCCACTGGACCTTACCCTGTTTGGCTGGATATGTTACCCTCACCAGAGGCTCAAGCCAATGGGACCACCCAGGCCTGTATTTAAATCTACAGATCCCTAAATTTAAAATAAATCTCTTTTGCCTCCGTAAGCAGTCAGTGTGTCAGGTATTTAATTATAGTGGTGTGAAACTGAATGGTAGAAAGGTAGGAAGGAGTCCTATCATTATAACTATATGTGAAATTGTACAGAAGCTTTGGAATTTATTAGGAAAGGAATTTAGTGGGAATCAAACCAGCGAAGTTCAAAAAGAAGAGTTAAACAGATGATTCTGGTGGGGGGCCTGAGAACTGGAATGATGATGTGTTTAGATGGAAAGAATCTTGCTCATGCAGTTTTGGATAGAAATAAGATTTTCCTAGGAACTGGTACAAAGACTGGCCTTGTTACCCATGGCAAATTATGTGTACGCTTTTGATCCATGCTCTGCGATGTCCCGAGAGGCTGAGCTAAGGGCAATGCACTACCTTATTGGACATAGCTATGAGGACAGAAAAACATTTAGGATGCAGCATGGGCATTTGCCAGATTTTCGACAAATTCATGGTGAGGATTATCAGCAACAAGAAACAAAGCAGAATTATTTAGAAAATTTGAAGTTGCCCAGAACAGGAATACCAAGGCCAGTTAAAGAATGACCAAGAGAGAAGGCAATTGTTAAAAGGATTGCTGCCTAAAAGTGAAGCCCCGAATCCTGAATCAGGATAAAATGAAAAATATCTCCAGGGAACGTAAGAAATCTGAAAGGTCACAACTGTCTCGGGCTCAGATATGTGAAAATGGAAATTTGTAGCAAAGACTTTTAGGAGCAGATCCTTTCAGGAAATTGTCCTGGGACATCCTACATGCCCAGGATTGTCTGAAGATTGTGGGTTTTGAGGGGTTCAGTAAACAAAGTACTCTGGAACTGTCAACTTGATGTTGATTTTCCATGTGTGTTTATACCAAGAGGTATAGGAAAATGAAAGTTGTCCTTGAAATTTCAAAGACAAGGTGGGATACTCAATACAAGCTCAATACAACTCAATATAAACAATACACTGGTAGGGCAGGAGCCCTGCAAGGTGCTCCCGATGAGGCAAAACATAATAAAGTTGTAGGGGACAGCTTCCATGGAGACCGTAGGACAGCAGAGTGGTCAAAGCATGCAATGCCCGCTGAAGAAAACAACGGTGTATATAACTAGTCCACGATGGGCAATCTGGGATTCTGTCAGCCCTGGGGAAAACACTTTAGCCCTTAGAGACATGCTTCCCACAAAAATTTAGCTTGAATTCCAGACATGGAGATATATATTTTATGTTTTTCTTTCTGTGTCTTAATCTTGCTCTTATATATTCTTATATATTCCTATATCCTTTTGGAATAGTAGCGCTTGGCTCCTACCTATACCACCACTGTATTTGGGAAATACATGAACTTTCTAATTTCTTTTTCTTCTCACTTTTTCCAGTTATAAAGGCTCACAATTGTCTCCGCCTCGTGGAAAACCTCAGACTTGGCCTTCTAGCATTTCTGAAATCACAGCCTGAGATGCTTGCTGATGGAATGAATATATTTTGCCTTGTGAAAATGACTTGAATATTTGATGGTTAGAGGGGGAAAGTTTCAAACTTAGTATGAATTAGAGTCTTATAAAATCCAGGAACCTGTTAGTCAGAGACGCTGTATTGGGCTGCTACGAACATCTAGGAAGCGAGACCTCTGACAAGTGCTTCATTCACTTGAGTTATATCTTTAAATGAGACAAGAGAACCTCAACCCGCCTCCACCCCACCTCCAGTTCCTCTTTCCTATCTTCTTTCTGGCTGGAAATATGAGTTCCTAGTTCAACATATGATCCTGCCATGATGTGCTTCCCTTTTCAAAGGTCCATCCAACGTTACAGCTGTGGCATCGACTGCAGACCCTGGCACCATCATCCAAAGTTCATTTTTCTGTCCATCCTACATAGCCTGTTTCACATGTGTCACCAGAGTGGCTGAACTAGAGGCTTAAGGATGACATATTTGTATCATAGTTGAATGATACAAATAAAAAGTTAATATTCAATAATAGCAAATTTTTAACAAATATGCAAAAACAGAGACACATTAAGATTAGAGTTGTATCTGTTAATTTTAAGATTTAGCTCGACATCGTCCCACGCATATACCCTTAATATAAAGATAATATTGGTTAATATAAACAAATGAGAAGACCTAGTCATCCAGACACTAATAGTACAGTTCATTGGCAAAACATTTATCTATCATTTGCATGCCTGCCCCTAAGTTCAGTTTCCAGTCCCTACTGTAGTAATATAATAATAATAATAATGATAATAATAATAATAATTTTTAAATAAAGAACTTTCATTTTTGAGGTATAAACTGTATTCAGATAAAATTAACATAACATGAAGTTTACATCATTCTTTCTTCAACTTACTAAATTGATTAAGAAGTCTAGAGAGAAATTACGATGGAGCCAATTAACCAATAGGTCAAGACTCTGGGACACAGCGAACAAATCATGACTGCACTGGTTCTTTGTTATACCAGGTACAAATGATTTGTAAATAACTCTTCCAGTCACGTGCTAACCCCAGACACAATCAAAATATCTGCCTTCAAAATAACTTAACCTTTGTAATTCTCACTGCCTTCACAGGGTAGCTTCCTCTTCATTTTGATTTTCCAATTAAACCTGGAAAAGCCAAGCACATAACAGGAAGTAAATGGTTCTCTATGACAAAATTTAAAAAATCATCACAGTCAATTCTGAAACACAGATTCTCAAGTGGAAGTTTCACTGTGGAGTTCTCAAACACAACCCCAGCAAGGCCATGAGACTAATGAGTTGGCAAGAGGAAGGATTCAATGTAATTCAGGTTCAAAAGAAACCTCTGGACATTTCTTGACTCATTCTAAAACTGGCATACCTCTGCCAGGTTGGCCCTGAGACGGCAGAGACCCAAGTTACAGCCTCTCTCCAGGCTGCATTTACTCAACGCAAGCTATTTCACACTTTGGCAAGACAGTCTCTCTGGCCAAGAACGATGCCTAGAGAGAGCCTCAGCTCTGAACTGTTCACATCCTACCCCTCCACACTAGGAAATAATGCCTAGGCCCTGAAAGGAGATAGTGCAATGCACCTCAGCATTCACTACAACTATTAGAAATATACTAGTAGCAAATTGGAGGCCAACAGCGCATAAGGAGTGGGCTAGTTTAAATATGAAAAGCTAAACTCTTTTTAGGACCTTTCATTTCCTGAAATATGTGGTGAGACCCTCCAGTCTTTCTCACTTATCGTCCTTTTAAAGCAGGTAAGGGGAGATGTTTGTACAACTGCTGGAGTCATTGTCAATTGCTTTCAAGTGGTCTATAAGCTCATGTCTTTATGCACACCTCAAATATTAGTTAGATATTGAGAACCTTGTTTGCTGTTTTATTTGTGAACAAATAGAGAACTATGAGAGTCAAATTAGCAAAAAGTAACCAATAGCATAAATATACTAAAGGAAAGCTTTCCTAAAAATGGAGATTAGCATTCTAACAAGCAGAGGGAATAGAGGATAGTTCAGAGAAGGAAGAAGAAAGGAAGAGTGATACACTTAAGGATATTTGGAAACACTTAGGATATTTGGAAATGATACATGGAAATTATTATTATTTTAGGCTTACTTAAGAAAATATACAATATATTGTATATTATAGCTATAGATATTATATACAATCAACAATCAATAATATATATTACATACACACACAGACACACACACACATACACACACACACACACACACACACACACACACACATATATATATATATATATATATATATATATATATATATATATGGGACTAGGTCATTTCAGTTGGGATCATAATGCCATAGACTATGTACCAAAAAATCTAGGGACAAACATGGAAAATCTCACTTTAAGTTGTTGGTTAGAGAAGTCAAGGAAACTTCCAAAAGAGTATAGGCTATTTCTTCTTCTTGTGCTTGCCTCCCGGAACTTGAAGATAGGACCCTATTGCTGAAGACCCTGCACATTAGACACAGGACTTGGACGAATCAAACTGAAACTGACACAGAAGCCACCTTCCTGAAGAATATCTCTCATCTCATTGGAAGGTATTGTGTAAACTGCCAGGGGACAAAAACAATCAATAATCCCAGCTACAAAGCCCATAAACCACAACAACGATCATCAAGGCACGATAGGTCCAAGGGTGCACTTTTATCTTGGGGACAGCCAACAACTGTCTGACTTAACTTATGACACACGCCATAAAGGGAAAACATTCTTAGACTGTAAATCTAACAAACGAACAAATGCCTGGTGATGGCACAGGCTCTAGAGGAGAAGCTACTGCTGCCATTTGCTAAACAAGGACACTGACTAATAGCAATTTAAATACTTGTCCTTTTGTCCACGGAAAACCGTAGCCCTCACTTCTAAGAAGACAATTTCACAGCTGAGTCTATTGCAGAAACCCATGGCAGATCAAAACTTAGAGAACTGACTATGGAAATATCCAACTCCAGTGGATATATTGATAATAAAACGTCTGCATCTAAAGCTCAGAAAGTGTCACCAAAGAGGGTCCAGAATGATTGTGTAGCCAGAGGACCAGGATGTCTCCTATGACACAGTGTCTTATCCATATGACAAAATGGCTATACACATAAGATCTCAGAAAGATGGTTGTCTAAACAAGATCTAAACAATGACGTCAGTGGACATACCAACATGGATGGAGAACATCTCACACCACTCTACCCCTAGATGAAGAGCTATACGAAATTAATGGTTACTGAAAGGGTGAGTCAGTTTTTTCTCCAAGGATGCATATGTATGTACAAATGTATGTATTTATGTGTGTGTGTGTGTGTGTGTGTGTGCATTATCCAAACATGTGTCATAGATAGATAGCTATGGACATAAAGCAATATAGATATAATTAAAGAAGAGGTCATTAATTTGAGAGAGATATAACATCAGAGTTGTAATAATAATATGATGCAAATACAGTGCTTATGTATGAAGGCCTTAATTTTTCAATATTTAAATAATAAGTAAATAAAATATCACGGTGAATGTGCATGTGTGTGGGGGAAGGAGAATAGAGACACAGAAAGAGCAATCCCATTTATATTTATATATATATATATATATATATGCACACATGTGTATATATGATGAAATAGTTTGGGATATAAGATAACAATAAAACTAAAATTGTGATGCAAAAAGTATCATGTTTATGCAGAATATTTCAATTAAAAAATTCTTAAGAAAATATTGTTTTTGTTCTAGCATAGCCTTTACTCAAATGATTAAATAAGCATCCACTGTTTCATATAGATCTAAATTATAATTAAAATAGCTAAATAAAGGAATTTAAAGTTATAACCTACTGCTTAGAGCAGTAAGTTTTTATTTAGTCCCCAAATGTTTGTGGCCTAACAAAAGATGTCATATGAATAAACTTAATTTATGGACTTTATAGTCCAGAATTTACAACCATCATGATAAGCTTAAGTCTTCTTTGACTCTCTTCTCTATTATCTGAACAGAAACACCTCACCCCAGTCTCCTTGTAGCTTTTTCACCTCTCCAATCCTATCCAATGGATTTTTCTAGTTTCTGGATTGGTGAATGCTAGATTTTAATTTACAAGCCACTGCTGTGATGAAAAAATTGCAAAGAAAGAAAAAGTGAAATTTCCATACGCGTGGGGGCCCACAGAAGGGGTCAGCTCTCCCTGGTATGAAGGGCAGAGTGCTTAAGCCTCCTCTTGGTCTTTCAACACTATGGACAAGAGTTCTGACTTAGTGTCTACAAACAGGATAGGTTGACCTAGGATGTGGTTACTTGCTCTTTTAGGTATTGAGATGGCCCACAGAAGGGGATCCACTCCACCCTGACCAAAAGTCAGAGTATTCAAGACTATTCCTGTTCCTTCAAGGATATGACAGGAAGTTTGACCTAGGGAGTGGCTGCCTACAAGATGCTTGGTCTAAGTATGGTCTTTACATATCCTGCCTATGCAACAGAATACTTAACTAAGGATATAGTTGCTTCGTGCTTCAAGTTTTGAAGCAGGTAATTGCTCTGTTTTTTTCACTATATCATATTAGGGGTTCTTTTGCCTTCTTTCCCACCTTTTTGGATTGGGATATATAAGCATATATGCAAGTGTATTCACTACTCACTGGATTGCCCTCCCAGTTTTATCTCATGTCTCTGTATTTCTTTTGCATCTCTGTTCATCCTACCTAAATTTTTTAATCCACAATTCCCTAACCTGGAATGTGTGAACACTGCCAAGGCTGGACCCTGACCGATGTTGACCCAACAAGTGACTACAACACATAAGAAGAAAATAAATAATTAAAGCCTATTTTTTCTGATAAGAAAAGAGCACTTTTTTCAAAACAAAAAGCTTAGTGTTGGTACTGTGGGTTGTCACATAAACTTTGAAATAAGCTGCAATATAAATACTTTTCAATAAAAATAAATGAGGTTACTTTGGTTACAATACATCTCTCTGATGACAGGCAATGTCTTCAATTGGTTTCAGTAAAGTAGGCAAAAGCTTTACTACACCCAGAGCTGTGCAACTGTTCACAGGAGGTGCTTTCCCCATTCCTGCCTTACCCTGTGATGTTGAATCATTATTCCACCTTATAACAATTGTTAGATGTCTACCCACATTGCGACTTATTTATCTGAATGTTTGCTTCTTGCCTGGATTTTGAAACTGTATATTAATATGCCCTGTGCCCCTAACTGCTTTGATCTCTGAGATGGCCCTCAATAACTAAGAGGTCAAAAAAAATAACTAAGAGGTCAAATATATTTTACTCTTTTCAAAATATCTTCATAAAATTTGTAAAATGAAGACTAAAGTTTTATAGAGAATTTGACTGTTTTCTCTGCTCTTGGAAACTCCCCATCATATCCACTCTAGACACATGCATCTCCTCGTGGTCCTGTCACGATCCCCATGCATAAAAAATGTTTTCATGTGACCCTTTTGGTTACAATTGGTGTCAATCCTCTTCAAGACCCAATTTTATGCCCTTTCTTGCTTTTTACTCCCCATGCATCTAAGGACAGATTTGTTCTGAATTTTTCTACCTATTTACTTACATAATCTTAACTGCATCCTCTCTCATCATATAGTTAAGAAGTTTTAGAATACTGATGACTTTGTTCTAATATCAGTTTCCTTCTCTATACAGACAGAACATTGTGTTTGAGATGCATTATGGCAAGGTAAACAACATGGGCTAAAGAATCAGGTAACGTGGGCTCAAATTAAGGATCAAGTGTTTAGTGCAGTGCAATATTGAAGATATAGTTTCTTTAAGCTTTGGATGTGATCCTAGTGAATTGCGCACATTTATAGAACCTATGTTTTAGGATTTCTTTAAGGATTCATTCACAATTTGAGTGAATTTTCTGGGTGTGTAGCCCTCCATGTTGGAACTCAAGATCAAAAGAGTTTTTTAGATCTTTCTATTTTCCATGTATTATATGGGGTATACTGTATAGAAAAAGATGGTGCCTGTCTCCAACCCAAGCAAAGTTATTACAAGAATTGAATGATGACATACAGACTACAAACACTTTAAACTTAACTTAAAATGACTTGAAAAGATAAGCAATTAACAATACTGCTACTACATTTATTTTTCACATTTGTATTGGAAAACCATTAAATGATAGAACCAATGAGTACTCTAGAGGTAGAGGCAAGATGAAATTTTGACATCCAGAAGCTGAAACATAACAAAAGAGCAAATAATTACTAAAATAACATGGCATCAAGAGAGGGAGCTGGGACATATGACAAAAAGCCAGTGAAGAATAAGAAGGTACAGTAAGACATATTTGCCATTTTTTTTTTACAGTCTGTTAGGATTGTTTTCAAATAATCAGAGAAACAGATTTATTCTAAACATATCCAAAAACCTAATAGAAGCATGAAAAATAAGACACTGGGACAAACACACACATACACACACACACAGAGACACATGAACACACACACGCACGTATTGAAATTTCTGCCACTATATGTGCACTTTGCTTGAGATGGATGAAGAATTAGCACATGTTTTAAGGAGTAGTAATCTAAAGGAGTTTAAATTATAGAATGATAAGTACCACAGTAGTGTATAGAATGAGAAGGCATAGAAAAGGCTACACACATAAAAAAGAAGGTGAAAATATTGCAACTCAAGCAAAATGGCCATATTTAGGAAACTTTCAGTAAATATTAGTTTGTATAAACCAGTAATTTTTACAATTCATGTCCCTCAAGTCCAAGGCAGAATCTCTGCCATTATTTTATTACTTTAGAATTGGTCCACAACATAGCTGTGTATACACAAATATGTAAGGTGCATTTATTGAGATCCAGGCATTACTCGGCATTTTACAAATGACATGAGTAGGTAAAATTATATACTGTAACCTATATACAGTATATAATTCTGCTCTTTATTATGGCTAAGTCAAATTCCATTAAGTATATATATATAACATTCCCTGTATCCATTCTATCTCATTTTCAGGAAAGTATATGCAGCTAAAAAAACATCAAATTATACTAAATAACTCAGATTCAGAAAGACAAATATCACATTTTTGCCATTTGTGGATGCTAGATTCTATGTAGATATATAGGCTCATATGCATATAGAGAGAGGAAGGGAATATCTAGGGGAATGAATTGGAATAGCAGAAGGAAGATAGGGGAGAAAAAAAGAGTGTGGGATGAATATAGTCAAAATACATGATATACTTAAATGAAAATGCTGTCATAAAGTTCCAAATGTAGACAATGTTACACATCAATAAAAATTCTCATTAAAAATTATTAAATATTATCTTAGTCTTCAAGAAACCTCCAAACTACTAAAATAATATAACAATAAGCATAAAGACATAAAAATTAATAATAATTTTAAAACTTTAGAAGGACTCTGAAATATCTTCTGAGAGACAGAGGTTCTTATAGCCTGGGACAGTGAAGATATTTGGCTAGTCTAAGTTAATATTGAAAGTTTTTAAAAAAGCAACTATTTCTATTTTATGGCTTTTCTTATCTCAGTGAAAATTTGGACAGGTGGACTCCGTGTTAGTGTTGAGACAACATTAAGTAACTGCTGCTGCCGCTGGCATTTTAAAAACAAGCGTCAGGATAAACATAGTTGGATATCTCTTGATCAATTATCTTAGTCACTTCAAAATACCAATTAGCCCTGGTAAATGTTAATAATATAAGCAATAAAGAACAGATGGCCAAATGATCCCCAAACAGCTGCTATTTCCCTGTCAAAATCAAAGATGTGAGCCATGTTTCTAAACAAGGCCCAGCCGAGAAACCACGCCGATGCAATTTCCTGCTCGAGGCCCATGCTGTATATCTTGAATCTAAAGCTGCTTAAAGGCATTTACAGGCGCAAGGGCCATAATGGCGCTGATGATCTCCCCAGTGAGGAGCGGTCTGAGATAACAGGCAGGTCACCTTCTGCAGGCCTGCCAGCGAACTTGGGGGATAATCTCTCCAAAGCTCAGGATAAGCTGCCTGGCATCATTCAGTCCTCCGCTCTCAGGATCTTCGAGAGCTTATGAACCAAGCTGAAGAGAACACTTAATCTAAATGCACTCTAGTGTTCCACACAAATGGGATCCACGCCATTATCAAAGACAAAAGGAGGATTTCCTTGAGTTTATCTGGAAAGGCTGCTTATGCCTCACATACTACCTACTCTGTTTTGAGTTTCACCTACTTGCCAGGGCCTCATATTGCTCTTGGGCAAATGGAAAGAAAGCAGAGAAGGTAGCAAATGGATTTACAGCAAAAATATTCAGTATATGAAATTCCTTTATATGGTGCCTTTTGTAGTGTTATTTACACGCATCTACCATAGATAGCAGAATATGTATTTGGAATTACTTATAATTTACAAATGAAACTTTCAAATGACCCAACAGACCTAATGTTTAAGTAAAAATTTCTATAGAGAACATGCTGAGCAAGGACTTTAGACTCGTGTTTTACTCACAGGTAATGCAACATTTCAGGTGTGACTCTGCCTGACAACAGAGACAGACACCGGGGGGGGGGGGGGGACTTTTTTATTGACACCTGTTTGGATCTGAAGCAAACAGGCTCAGGCAGTTGGTGAAGCAGTTTGGGGAAGTGAGCTTTCCGGTGGCAGAGCAATCATGCCCGCAGTGAGAGAATTTGATGTAAGCTCCGATAATTTTGGAAACTCCTCTCTCAGGACCACAGGGAAAGGACTGACTTATGTTCTCAGGCTAGAAGTAGCCAGTACAGGGACCAGAGAAGAGGAGCAAGGCTGTGGAGTGGACTTTTGTTTTCCTAATGCCATAAAGAACCCAGCTTGCTTTCATTACCCGTTTGTCGTCTGGCCTGTCCCTTCTTGAGGCTCATAGCAAATGTTGTCTAAATCAGTGAATCGTACACTAAACTCAATCCCGTCTCTTACGCCCTACAGTTGGAACACTTCTCCAGTTTCTCATGCAGTTTTGTTTGGACATGTTGCTTGTTTTAGTTCTCTGCAATGGAACCACAATATATAGGCGTCTTCTAGGCCTACGCCTAATCTATATGAGGTATCCCTGTGTCTTTCCCCCTTTGGACGTCTTGATCCAGACTAGCATGGCAATGTTGACAGGCAAGCTATGGGTGCTAGCAGAGACCTGCGTCCTGACTCACTTGGTACAGTAGTTCTAGCTCCCTCTGGTTCTCCCTCTTCTCACTCTGTCTGTGATGCTTGCTCTAGAAGCTCTTCTTGTCCCTGAAGTTGTGTCTTGGTATGGTTTCAACTGATTGTGAGTCTTCAGTGTAATCTCTCCACACAGGTGATAGACAGACACTTGCTGCTAAGGCCTTGGAAGTGTCTTCTGGTCCTTATACTACAGGACCTCATACTACAGAATGGCACTCATGTAGACAATTGCATTCACATAAAGCCTGAAAGAGCTTGGAAAGTAATTCTAGACAGAAAAGAATAGAGTAAAGCATGGCTTCTTGGTAGCAGCATTTTCTTGGATCTGCTCTGCTTGCTAGAGGCGAGCGACCTTATTTAAGAGAGATTTCCTAACTCAGTGTTAGCTGAAAAACCCTGTAGCTCTTTAAGAGGTCCTGTCACGAAACACTTAAATGGTGTTGATAAAAGCTGACTGTAAGCTTTTTGGTTTTTAGCCATAGCAGGGAAAAGCTGCACCATTGTAAAATGCTGGTATTCTGAGCCATCCTGTTAAGGCAAACTCTGACTCTTTCAGGCAGGTGGTCCCACTACGGAGCATTTGAGTGTGGTTTGTGAACACATTGCTGCAGTTTGCTTGCTGGCAGGGACCTTGAAATGCTGTAGAGTTGGGTGGCAGTGTCTACAGCTGGTGCTTCCACCATGAGGCTGAAATCTCAGAAACCTAAGAAATGGTCTGGATCTAGCCATCAAAGTCGTGTCTTTAATCCTCTCCATAAAGACTCATGTGCTCAGAAAAAGAGATATACAGTTAAGAGAGATTCAAAGATGAAGAAAATCTCTAAGTGGTTTACAATGTGTTAAAAATATTTGCAGGCTTGAAAAAAAAGGTTAAAGTCCTTAAAATCAAAAGAAAGAGAGAGTTGTTGGGTGTGATGGTCCACATCTTTAATCCCAACACTTGGGAGACAGAGGTAAACTGATCGCTGTGATTTCAAAGTGTGGTAGCACACACCTTTAATCCCAACACTGGGGAGGCAGAGACAGGCAGATCTCTTTGAGTTCAAGGACAGCCTGGTTTACAGAGGGAGTTCCAAGACAAAGATACATATCTCAAAAAGCCAAAAGTTAAAAGTAAAAATTAAAGAAATTGAGGTTAAAATAAAACCATGTAAAGATGAAAAATACACATAGAGTCTAGATACTGTATGTTATTATGTTCTCTTTGAATTGTTTGAATGCTGAGGAAGGAGCAACAGCTGCTAAAAGATGTTTGCTTATAAATGTTGCTGAATTAATCCAAGATAGGTATTTTAAAAATAACTTGACTTCAAAATTGAAGTCAAAATATCTGTTACTTTGGAGAAGAGATTTTGCTTTTGTTTTCACAGGAAATGAGAGGCTGTGGATTCATTCTGAGTTAAGAAAAATCAGGTTTGTTGAAGGGAGACCATCTGAGAAATCTCCAGTAGGAACAGATGGCCCAGATGTCAGAGTTCCATATCCAGAACAGGTTCAAGACTGCTGCGTGAGATGATCAAGACTTACAGGATACTCCAGTCAGGACTTGATCATAATTCTAAATTTTCTTTAGTTCCCCATAAGATTATCAGTGCCCCCAACCAGCAGGAAGTAGCCTGGAATACTACACCCTCATTCCCAAAGAATGGACTATGGATATTTTCCTTTCTTTAAAAAAAAAAGGAAGAGGAAATGGCATTGGACAATTCTGTATTCTGTCAATTATGCCTTATATAAATGCTGATTGGCCAGCAACCAGACAGGAAGTAGAGGATTCTGCTGAAAAAGGTACTGAGCCATGTGGCTAACATAGATAAAGATAATGGATTAATATACATTATAAGAGCTAATAAAAAGCCTGAGCTAATGGGCCAGTCAGTTTTATAACTTATGTAGACCTTTTGTGTGATTCTTTGGTAGCTAATGACTGTGGGAACCGGGCAGGACAGAAAACCAATCCAGCAGACCCTTCATGTTAGTGAGTTGCTAGGGTTTTGGTTAAAAATCTGAAGTAAGCAGGATAGCATTCACAGACAGCTGACTCCATATCCAGTCATACACAAAGCTTTTCTTCCCTGCCTGCTATATTGACTCTGCTTAGTCCTGTAAGTTTAGTTGCCCGGGAGCTATAGATTGAATATGAAATGTTCCCCACAGGATCATGTGCTTAGAAAATGGTCCTCAGCTGGTGATGCTGGTTTATCAAGTCTTAGAGTCTTTAGAAGGTTGAGCCTTGATGGAGGAAGTGAATTGTTGAGTCATGCCTTCAGGGCTATAATCTACTGGACTTTTCACAAACTCTCTCCTCTTCCTGACTGGCTGAGGTACAGCATGCCACAATACAGGCTGTTACCACCCCTTACCAAGCCACTCCCACTACAATCTCATCACTGTGCCATCTGCTGCCATGGTCCCTAATCTTTGAGCCCAACTAAATCCTTTCTCCCTTAAGTAGCTTCTGGTGGATATCTGGTCTTAGGCACACAAAGAGTATCTAATCAGCCTGAATTTACGAATCTGCTCTTTTAATAGTTTCCTTCTTACTGAACCCAAACAGTCCACCCAATAAGTCTGGTTATAACTGAAACATATGGACCTACATGATTATCCACTTCTAAATGACAGCTACTATTTTGAGTGATCAGAGACCAACATAGCATGATGACCCTAAGGATGCAGCCAGTAGCACACATACCTTGGCAGTAACCAGCATCTCTCAAGCTGGACTTAAGACTGCTCAACAAGAAGAAACCATGGTTAAATACTGGTATATCGCCAAATACTTAGGGATAATGAAAAACATTATTATTGGAGGAGAATCTATAACCACTATGTTATAAAAATAGCATAATTCCTAACAATAATGGTAACATTTGCCCTTATACCAACAAGTAAGTATAGTCTTCACCCATCATAAAGCAAATTTTCTATTTGTAGTAAAGAGAGACCACTACAGAGAACCACAACCAACCTGTGGTGGTTTGATTAGGTCTGGCTTTCATAGACTCATGCGTTTGAATGCATGACCCATATGAAATGGCACTATTAGGAGGTGTGGCCTTTTTGGAGTAGGTGTGGCCTTGTTGGAGGAAATGAGTCACTGTGGAGGCAAGCTTTGAGGGCTCATACATACTCAAGTCATGCCCAGTGTAACAATTACTTCTGCTTCTCCAGTATCATGACTGTTTACATACCACCATGATGACAATGAACTAAACCTCTGGATTTGTAAGCCAGCAGTCACTAAAAGTTTTGCTTGTTTGTTTGTTTGTTTGTTTTAAATATGAGCTGCCGTGGTCATAGTTTCTCTTCATAGCAAGAGAAACCATGACTTAGACACAATCAAAGTATATGATTCTGGGCCCAGCCCCAGTGGATGGATCTAAGAAATACTCCTTCACAGAAGGCTCAAGAAACATTGGAGAAGATGGGGTAGAAAGAAGGTAATAGCCAAAAGATCAGCGAGTTTACTATGAGATTATGTCTCTTTGTAATACCAGAAGTTATCATGGAGGAGGGTCATATGCCTATGTGTTACTTTCATTGGTTAATAAAGAGACTGCCTTGACCTTTGATAAGGTAGAAAATTAGGTAGGTGGGGTAGACAGAACAGGATGCTGGGAGGAAGAAGGCAATGAGGCAGAAGCTAGAGCTCTCTTCTCCAAGATGGATGCAGGTTAAGATCCTTCCCAGTAAGCAACCACCTCGTGGTGCTACAAAGATTATTAAAAATGGGTTAATCAAGATATAAGAGTTAGCCAATAAGAGGCTAAAACTAATGGGCCAAGCAGTGTTTTAAATGAATAGAATATCCATATAATTATTTCGGGTAAAGCTAGCAGGGCTGTGGAAACAAACACAGTCAGCCACTCCTCTTTCTACAAAGTTGCACCTATAAAGTCCCATCAATATGACTGTCTAACCATGAGTTGGACAAAGAACAGCAATAGACATGCCTGAGTGGACAGGAAGAGCTTCTTAATGTCAAAACTCTGCACCAGGAACCACAAGTAATGAAAGAATGCTAAGAGCAGGAGAAATAGTTTTCCTCAGGGAAGAAAACATGATTTGTTTATCCAATACCAAATGGTCAGACCTGAAAAACAAAAATAATATTATACAGGCTGAACTGGTTATATTTAGGGATATGTAGTAATTTAAAATTATTATAAAATATTAATATGTAATATATTATATACTAATCACAACAATAATTAATGAAAAAGCAAGGAGGGAATTTATGGAAGGGTTGAAAGGAAAAGGGGAAATGATATAATTATACTATAATTTCAAAATTTTAAAAAATTATGATTCATTTAGGAAGGTAAATATTTTTAGCTTTAAATTTATTAGAACCACTTGAAAATATTTATAAGTTCAGGACAAAAAAGCAGGTACTTAAAAGTATTATTCATTTAAAACATAATTAAAGAGGACTGTAAACACTATCTTCAATTGGAAATATAAAAATGTGGCTGTTTAAAGACATAAAATCAATAACTTCAGTGTAATTTCCACCTGAGATTTAAGTTCATTGTAATGAAAAAAGCAAGGAGTGATTTCTGATACTCAGGAAAGAATAAAGAACATTCAGAGGTAAGATTTTTAGAAGGTAGTTTGACAATGTGGCCATTTTGATTTGAAAAGTAGCAAAATGATGTCTTTGTGTGCATATTTTGTTAAAGAAATACATTACCAACACCACCCACTCACATTTTACAGGTCAATTTCTATCACATACATAATTCTTAAAGTCATGCTAATATTACAATTTTTTATCAGGAAAACCAGTAGCTAAGTTACAGAAGCAATGCAGATCATGAGTTGTTAAAATAAAACTAAATCTTTCACAGTCAATTAAAATAATAAAAGTTTAAGCATGCTATTTATTATGAAAATACTATTTTTTGGAATCATGAGGGAAGTTTCAGTAAAAACTTCAATAGCATCAATTATGTGACAAATTTTAAAAATCATGTCTACTGTATATAGATTCTCTATTTAACAATTGATGGTCCAGTTGAAAATGCCTAAAGTTATCTCAATTTTACTTCTCTACTTTTTGTATATTCTCACATTTGTGCAAGAGACATGGTTCGATTAACAATTTTCCATAGAACCTTTGTGCTTATGTTTCCAAAATTGAACAAGGTCTAGGAAGTAAAAAGAGAACAATGAGAAAAGCTCTCATTTTAGGTATCTTGAAGATTAGCTTGGGAAAATTCTTCTAAATTGTATACTTTTGATGTCTCTGCTTTCAAGTCAGCTCAGACTCTGGAGCTCGGGTCTAAATGCAAGGACACTGGATACCTCTATTTCAAAGCCTTTCATTCCTCAGGATGAGGTGTTCAGTGTTTGAAATGTAACATTCCAATTCCCTTATGATCAAATGGTTTTTGAAAAAGAACAGAAGCTTCTTCAGCATTATAATAATCAAAAAAAGAAATAAAAGAAAAGAAAAAATGAAGAAGAAAAAGAAACAACTACAAAAGAATGGATTCATGCTTAACTAACACTAAAAGGCAAAAGGACACATTCCAAATGGTTCCATCTAAGGACAAAAATCAACAGAAAAGCCCATAACGGGATCTAAACACTTCATGAAAAGGAGGTTCTCAGACTAGAAGAACAGCTGGTTATGTAAACTTTACAACCTAGTGAATTGAATATAAAGATATATAACTATTTAGAAATGGAAACTGAAGAAGCAAAACTAATAAGGTTTTCTTTCTTTTTCTGTTAAAGTATGATAAAATACCAAATTTCAGTTAAAACACTTCAAAATTTAGATAAGCAATGTTTAGTTTAAAAAGTCTGTTTATACCTGTGTATATACATGCACATACCTACATAATATGCAGAATTATACTTCACCAAGTAGAATATGATTAGTGAATTCACTGTTCATCAATCCTTCATTCAGCAAGTGTTTGCCATTCTATGAACCATGATAGTGAAGGCACTCACACTATCTCAATAAAGGCAGCGTGGAAATCCAAGTATATATATTCTACAAAAATCTTGTAAGGGGGAAGGGGTCATCAAATTCGCTGGCATCAAATTTTCTTTCTTTAACTATTATAATTTTTGATCTCTGTATTGAATTGTATTTCAAATGATTTTTAAATAGTTCTTAATTATTTTCAGATTTCATACAGGTATTTTGAACTTACCCTGACAGCCACTCCCTTTACAAACTTCTCAACCTTTCCTCCCAACATTGAGATGGCTTCTTTGTGTCTTTCTGCTTTGAGTCTGGTTTGCATTGCCCAGCTAGTCTTTGTGTTGGATCCTTAACTGGTGTGTGGTCAGTCTACCAGGAGTCACCCCCCCTAAAAATATCTGAATCTCTCTCCTAGCATCAACCAAAACCAATAGCTCTGGAATTACATAGCCAGCCACCTTTTTCACTCAATCTGACTAGAATGTATGCAAATCTTGTGCATGCATTCATAACTTCTGAAGTTCAAATGGGCATCTGCTTTGCCGTATCTGGGAGGCACTATGCCTTTAAAGGTATCCATCTCTGCTGGCCCTTACAGTCTTTACATTCCCCTCTTCCACAAAGGTCCCTGAACCTTGAGGTGAGACATCAGTGTTCAACTTTTGATTAAACACCCAGAGTCTTTTATTCTCTCCACACTAACCAGTTGGGAGACTCTGTGTTAATTGCCATCTACTTCAAGGAGAAGCTTCTCTGATGAGGGTTGAAAGATGCCCTGATGTCTGGGTATAGCAATAAGTTAATAGGAGTCAGTTTAATACTACGTCCATTTAGCAGTATAATCACAGCAGGTTGTTCCCTAGAAACTAGGACCTATCTACTAACAGGTTCTTAGGCCCTTTAATAATGCCAGGTGTGAGTTCGATTTCACGAAGCAAGCCTTTCTTCTAGTAGGAAAATGGAAGCTTACTTCCATAGCTTTGTGCCACTATTGGGCCTAGGGTACTTTGTGCCCTAGAGGGCCTATCTTCTCAGACCAGTCTCTGGAGATTGAAGCTTACTTTTCTTCTCTAACAGTTTGAATAATACTATCTAGCATCATGAATTCTAGTCAGTAGCAATGAGGTTTGTATGTATGTATGTCAGGTGTGTATGAACTTAATGTCTCTATAGTTTGTGATTCAAGCATATGGTTCAACACTAGAATCACAATGGAATTTTACTGTCAAATTCTGAAGAGTAGCCAGAATTATTGGAAACAACCTACAAAGCTTGGCAGTTTGTATGAGCCCATTGGCCACAAATTTTAAGAACTATGTCTATGGGTGTGTATCTGAGTGTGTATATGGGTATGTGTATTTTATAAAATTTCTGTAGTAATAGGCTTCTAAAAGATCTTTGAGAAAAATCTTTAGTGTTAATTATCCTGTCCCATTTTCCCCCATTTATCCCACTCTTCCATACTTCACTGCAATTTAACTTGTTTTTTCCTCTTTATTCAGCTATTAAGAAAAATGAAATTATTAAATTTTCAAGGAAATGGACAGAGCTGGCAACAGCCATCCTTAGTAAAGTAACCTGGACACAGAAAGACAAACCTCACATTTTGTCTCTCATTTCTCAGGGTCAGTTTTGAATCTTCTGATGTGTATGTTTGATTGAGAAGACCCACAGAGGTCAGAAATTTGTAAGGAGTTATTGAGGGGAGGAGAATTCAAGGGGAAGGAGACTAAAAACAGTCCACAGTCCTAGAAAGGGCTGAAGGGAAACAATGAACCAAACAGCTTTTAATTAAGGTATTGTCTGATTTTCTAGTTACTGTGACAAAGTACTGAGACAGAACAACATGATGAAGGAAAACCTTGCTGTGGTGTGCAGATCAAAGACACGCAGTGCCTCCCAGCAGGCAAGGGATGACAGAAGAACGTGTGTGGTGGTCACACAGCATCTGCACGGAGGAAACAGAGAGAAGTGGAGGTGGGAACATACTAGAAAACATAAAGGTTCAATCGCAGTAACTCACTTCCTCCAGCACAGTTTGATGTTATGAAGATTCCATGACCTTTCCAAAGAACACTACCACCTGGAGCCAAGTGTTCAAACACAGGAGACTACAGAAGGCATTTTGCATTTCAAAGTACAACAATTACTTATAAGAGTTTGTGATTCATAAATTAGTGCTCAATAAATTTTAAAACAAAGAAAACACAAAATAACAGAAACAAAATCCAGAGACTTGATTTTCAGGGAGAAAGGGTAGGGAAAAGGGAGTTAATTTAACATGTATGGCTACAGTAAGCTAACACTGTAAAGTCATAAATTTAACAGTTATATAAACATAAGAAAGTTTTATAAATGACATATGTACTTAAAAGTGTATTAATGTATCTTTACTTTCTCTCCACATAATTGATAATCAGTCTTGTAATGCACCACCATATGCCTGCATATTTATGAAGAAGAATAGGGACAAGTAATAAACGCATGAGTCAAATCATGTTTTTCAGGATGAGTATAAGTTAGTGAAGGTGGCTGAATCACCTTGTTAGTCTGAAACAGACCAGAGCCTTTTATATATAATATGCACACTTATATATAACTTGGAAAAATTTATACATTTTATTTACTAAATTTCACTAAGCCTAAAAGAGGTTTTCCAGTAGATTCTGGGCTAAGGACATAGCTCAGTGGTAGGGTAATTGTCTACTATGTAAGAGGCCTTCAGATCAATATTTAGCACTGAAAATAGAAGTATACCTATTATGATTGCTACAAAGAAATTGACAAGCCAAAAGTAATTGCAAGTGATCTGACATTGTCCTCCCCACAGAGGCTGGTGCCCTGTTCTTTAATACATGATTGAGTGTCTGTTGCCAAGTAGTCCTTGTATTGGTAGAAACACAGTCTTTTTGATTCATTAGCTTCATTGTTAAAAATATCTACAGGGAAGTAGAACTCTAATTTAGTACAATATAATTTACAAAGAAACACATTTACACGCTAGGAGCTGGCTTCTTCCATGGTTCCTGTTTATGAAACCACAGACACTGTTCCTTCCACATTGGCATTGTCAGTTCAACTCAGATACGTATTCCCTGCAGAGACTCTCCCCCATTAACTCTACTTTTAAGATCCTCAAACTTGAGAGGCCCTTTCAAAAATTCGATCTTTTTAAAAGGGTCAACTCTCAAATTCGCTTTGCCAAATTCAGTTTTCAGTTATGATTATTCCCACTCATAACAATAATAAAGCCCTCTTCATAAGGATTTGTCTTCACTGTTTGCCAAAAGCCTCCTGGTGTTAAACTATGGAATAAATAACAACTCTATAGTAGAAGTACCACGAAGCATGTATTCATCCCTGAAAAGCATTGGTCATGTGACTCTATATTTGTGCTCATGTGCCTGTATGTGACTGTGCATAGGTGTTTGTGTGTGTGCTCTGTGTGTATGTGTGGTTGTGCATGTGTGTGTATTTGTGTAGTTCAGAAGTTGACTTTCAATGCTATCTACTTTAGATGCTATCTATTTTCCTATTTGTTTTTTTAGGTTTGGAGACAAGATGTCCCACTGGTCTGGAAAAAGCAGATTTGGCCAGGCTGGTAGACTTACCACCCTCTGCTTCCCTATCCCTGGAATTACAAGTGTCTGTATCATGCCTAGCTTTTTTATATGACTTCTGGGTATTGAACTCAGGGTTCCATACTTGCACTGCAAGCTGAGCTTTCTTACTAGACCAAGAAGCATTCTTAATTTAATTTGCCTTATTTGTTTTAAACACAGATTTCTTATCATGCTTAAGATCAAGAATATGCTGAGATGGATGGTTTTAATAATATGAACAAGAGCTTAAAACACTTAGCACTCATTATTATAAGAAATTTAAAAATTAAACTTTTAACCTCCAAAACTTAATTTATAGAAAAAAGGTAAATTAACATTAAAACTTACAAATGTAAAAAAAAATCCCTTTGGTATAAAATTGCAGAGAAACTTAATTCACAATAAAAGAAATATTGTAAAATCTATAAAGTATTTAAGAAACATTTGTTTATGTGTTTAAATGAATAAAAAACAGTATTGGCTCACTATGGTATTTGCCTTTCTTTGACATACAGAATAGTTCAGGATATAATTTCAATATTGGTACATCCTGACAATTATACCTTTTAAAATTATCTGAACCCTAATTCATATTATAAATATCAACTTTTAGCAAGTGCAAAGTTACTTTTAGTTTTCCCCTGGTGAGTACATAAACAAAATTATTTGAAATGCATTAATCTGAACAATTTAGAGTCTAATTTATTCATCTTTTGTTTATTCATAAAGTCAATCTATTATAAAATACCCAATGAATGCTAGCAATTTAGCAAACTGTTAAGGTATGGGTATATGTGATTATACAAATGTAAAGTCAGATTTTCTAATATTAAAGAATTCAACCTGATAAAAATGTTGAGGGGGTAATGAGTATAATAAGGGCTCCATTCCTCACTTTCCCAAGCTCTACCTTATGCATGGACTTCTTGGCATGGGTTTGGGGAGGAGATAAAAGGGGAAGATGGGAGAGCTCTGGGAAGATGACCAAGGATAAGCCTGAAGAACGGCTTTGCTTTTCCAGAGGAAGTGAGTTTTCTAACAAGTACAATGAAGATGTTAGCAGAGGGAAGTCATCTGGCACCATCTAAAGGTCACCACAAGCAAATTAAAGTTTCTTGGCAACAGGACAAGAAACCTATGTTTTCCATTAGGCTTGGGCAATCATTGAAGAGACCAAAGGTGGGAATGGACAGTGTCCGAGGAAACTAGCCTGAAAGCCGTTCTGATCACAGCTGACATACAAAGCAGTAACCACTGTTCTACTGCTATGAGGAGACATCATGATCAAAGCAACTATTATTAAAAAATACATTTTATTTGGAACTTCCTTATTGTTACAGATGTACAGTTCATTATCAACATGGCAGGAAGCATTGTAGAATAAAGAAAGATGCTGGAATGGTAGCTGAGGAGAACATCCTGTTCCATCGGCAGAGAATGAGACTCTGGGCATGGCATGAGCTTTTGAAACCTCAAAGGCCACGTCCAGTAACATACTTCATCCAGCAAGTATGTCTAATCCTTCTAATGACTAACCACTAATCCTTCTGATGACTTCAGATAGTGCCACTCCCTTGTGACTAAGAATTCAAATATATGTATCTATGGGGTGAAGGGGGGTATTCTTATTTAAACCACCATAGCATCCTCCTGCTGTTCAAATATCTCACTAAAGGATGTGGTCAGAGAAAAAGGCAGCACACTAGTACAAGAGGCAACTCTTGAATTTAAACCTGAGAATACTGAAAAACGTGGACAAACTAAAAAGAGAAACCTAGAAAATTAAGTTGTCTGTCATGCAGACTGAGCTCCATAAATTGGAAAATCAAATTGAAATAAAGCAAGTTGCACTGTTGTACAACAGAGTCTGTAACTTGAATGTTATAGCTGCTGCACATGAAAGGCATTATATGTCAGTCAGGCTGGAGAGTCTGAGTTTATCCTGAAGGCAATGAGAGGCAATTGAAGAACTTCAAATAGAAAATGGAGAGGAGAAGATTTGAATGTTACAGAATACATTCCAGCAGCAGTGTGGAGAATGGATTGATGAATTAAGGAATAGAGATGTGGAAAATCCGGGGAAGGTAGCATGACAAGGAGACTTCTGACCTACTCGCGGAAATCAGTAGTACAGAACAGGCCTTCTCTGTGGCAGCACAGAATGACGTGAGAACACTCACCCAGAAGACTGCTCTTAGGCCCTCTGTTCTATCTCAGTCACTATAGAAAGATTCTGACCTCAACGCTACAACTGACCCTCTAGATAAATCAATGTGCTGTTTCTTTGAAGTTCCTGGACTTAGTCACTCACCAGCACACTTTCTTTTATTTTAATTACAAGGTGCTTATTCCCTCAGGGAAGGTGCTTAGTTACCACCTGGATACGATAATGCCATTTTGCATACATTTCATAAATGATATATGTTCATCACCTACCAGACCCAAAGCTGGGTACATATCATGCCCAAATTGAACCTTACAATTTAAAACTAAATGGGTGGAAGGGGAGGCAGTGAGATGGCACAGCAGATCAATGCACTCATAATCAAACCCAAGAATCTGAAATCAATCACTCAGACCAAAATGGTGGAATGAGATAACTAAGCCACTCAAGTTTTCTTATGATCTCTACATGAGAGCCAGAGCCAAATATGTACACACACACACACACACACACACACACACACACACACACACACACTTTAAAAGTAGGTAGGTGTGGTGGTTTGACTAACAATGTCTTCACTTATATACTTGAATCCTTGGTTTTCAGTTAGTGCAGCTGTTTTGGAAGTCCAAGGAGGTGTAACCTTGTTGGAGCAGATGCGGCCTTGAGAGAGGAGGTGTGTCCATAGTGATGGGTTTGAGGTATTAAAAGCTCCTGTAAGTACAGTATCTCTCTCCCCCTCTACCTTTTACTCCACCCACTAACTGCCTGTGGATCAGGATGTAAATGTTTAGTTGTTGCTCAAGCTCCATGCCTGTCTACTTCTCCCCCACAATGATCATGAATGAATCCTTTAAAGCTATAAACAACCCCCCCAGTTAAACACTTTCTTTCCAAAGAGATACCTTGGACATGGAGTCTCCTCACAGCAACAGAATAGCAACTAAGAGAGGAGGTGAACCCTACACCAAGCAGGCTTGGTTGGGCAACTCATTCTGGATATGATTTGGAAAGGAATGAAGAAAACTCAACAGCTGAATGAGAAGTAATAAGACTTTGGAAGGGTGGTTTTAGAAGGAGGGTAAATAAGTTAAAAATAGATTGTAGGAAATTCTCAAGAGAATTAATAAAAGTATCATGAGTATAATTTTAAAGATCATTTAAATTTATTGATTGGATACATACTTCTGTCCCTAAAGCTTCCTGATACTTATTTACAAGCTTAGGACAGAGTGAGGAAAGTGCAGATTCGTAGAGTAAAACTTTTTAATTCCAACCCTGCCTGTCGATCCTATCAGCTCTGTCAGCAGTATGATCTTTTAAGCAAGTCTGAATGTCTGTGGTACCACCATTATCTTTAGAAGTAGATGCCCGGGGACTTCCTCATCAGTCCACACAGGCCACACAGCATGGGATCCAGTACAGAGAAAGCATATGGCTGCTAAGAATTGACCGTGTGGAGTCCTGGTGTTTCATAAATGAGTGTAAGTTTAACTTTCATTCGGTACTGAGGAATTTGTTAGAAAAATTTGTCCTGTGCTTCTATATTTTAATAAAGTGGATTTCCTACTAAAATCCATACTTGCTTGATGTAAGGGGAAAGGGGAGTCATTTATATTATGGGTGTGGGGAGGTAAACTCTGGACATCAGAGTGGATGTGATCAAATAGCTAAAGGTAGAACTAGCACATGATCCAGCCATACCACCTTTAGGTATATACCCAAAGGAATGCTACTCCCAGCAAGAATGACACCCACACATCCACTTTCATAGTTACTATAATAATAGTAGGGATGGCTAGAACCAGCCTAGTTCTCCACCAACTGATGAAAGGACAAAGAAATGAAATTCTATTAGGCACTAAAGAAAAGTGAAATTTATAGAAAAGAGATGGAACTGTAAATACACTGAGGCAACTTTGTCCTAGAAGAAAAACTATATATTCTCTTCTACAGGCATGTATTAGAATCAATTTTTACATTTCTCTGTTAGAGTTGGAGTGAGAGATCAGAAAGGATGGAAATTTCTGTGAGAGGCTGGAGAACAGCTCTGATTATCAGGGGATAGAGGCAAACACCAGCGAGGAGGGAGAACAGCTTCAACTGTGGGGAAATAGAAGAAAACACCTGTGCGGGGGGAAAGCAGCTCTGAAGGGGAGGTTTAATAAATGCTTGCAATTGTAGAATCTGGAAACACCAGTGAAGGCAAGCTATAGATGGACATGGGGGGAGGGAAGAGACAAGGTAGGGGTTGGGAGAGGGTCAACCAAAAACTAAGGATTTCTTAGAAAGCCACATAAAAACCTTGTCAATATTTAAGCAAACCAAACGTATGAGAAGGAAAAACTGGAGCTTGGGCAGAAGTGGTCTGCATGGGTGGGCAGGGCTGCTGCTCCAAGTCATAGGCCCTCGCACCCAAATCTCCGCACCAGGCACAGAATGCCTCCTTATGATGTATTGGCTACAGAGCCCTGAGAGACTTCCTGAACAACACAGGCTATTGTTGGTGCTCTCACTGCCTACCAAAATCAGAAGGCAAGACCCTACTGCTAAAGCCACACATTGATACAACAATACCGAGAAATAAAGGTGACACTGAGTTGGAGGCTTCCTCTGTGCTGGTTAGTTTCAAAAGCACCAGAAAGTTCTATGCAGGCTGTTTAGAGAGAAAAGGGATCAATGACCTTACCCAGCTTTGCTCTGAGTACTGTAACACTGAACTGCCAGGCACACTGGACCATCTGGTAAAAGAGTGGTATGAATGTTGTATGGGTAAACAACTTCTTTGTCGCAAGATCAGAGGCTTGCTCCACAGGAGGGGCTATATTCCTGGTACTGTAGATCAGGGCAACTGTCTAAGTATAGGGAGATCAGAGACCCAGTGCATACATCTACCATTGATACATTTCTAAATGGACATATAATCAAACTGCTGTCTGAATATTCATGCTTTTACTCAGAGACTAGGGTTGTCCTCAGGCTTGGTCAGAGAAGCATCCTATGATATCCTTTAGGTAATGATCAGCATTGGGAAACATAACTTGTCAGGGTGTTGAGAATATCAAACCATTTAGTGCTGAGCTCTCAGTGGGACATCTATGTCACCCCTCTGAATCCCAGGGAACATCGTTGAGAAGTGGGAGTTAGAGGATGGGGAATAGTGTTGTGAGCACAGTCTTCTATGTATGGCATGTCCATTACAATCATGAATACACAACCAATGTGGCAGCCTGCAGAGCAAGAAAGAAAGAGGGAAGGAGAGAGAAGAGAGTGAAAGGGAAGCAAGAGAGTAAGAGGACGGCTAGCTGGGAAAAATAGGGAATGTCTACAGAAGAGGGAAGGCAATGAAAAAGAGGTTGGTTGGAGAGTGTGAACACAATACATTGTGTACCAGTATGAAATAGTCAAAAATAAAATTAAATCAAATAATCTTCACCCCTGGTCTAAAGCACTTCGCACAAGGTCAGCCTGAATACTGTAGCCCCGAGTTCAGATGTAAAGGCTTAACTTACAACAATAATAGAAGCGAGATAAGAAATAATCCAAATGGAAAGAGGACTACTGCCAGTTGGTTTATTTCTGCTGATCCCAATGTTTATTTTTTTTCCACAGAACAAATTAGGAGTTTTCCAGATGGTTTATCTGAAGTATTTTTTTTCCTCGACTCCAGGCAGAGAATAAATTAGAAGTGTACAGGAAAGGTCATCCTCACCTCTCCAAGAAGCATATTTTCATAATTAAAAGAGGCAAAGTTCAGCCACATACAAAGTCATCCTCACTCAACACGAGTCGCACTTGTGCGTCCCAGGTAGTCCTGTAATTTGAAGAATGTCAGAAACAGTTACAAGAAAATAAACTCCGTTTTTGTTCTTTTCTTGTCTAAGGTACTAATCTTCACAACACTAGCAGAGGAATACGCAGCACTAATTTGCTGACAGCCACAAGAGGAGAATGCTTTTACTCCACTCATTGCTAGCTAAAAATCTCTAAGTGGGCACATGATTTGTCATGTAGTAACACACGGTTGGGGCATTAGAGAAGAAAGGTTCTATCTCTGGGATGATACCTTCACATTAAGTAAACATTTTATTTCTTATTCCATCCTCCTAGGAAGGTGAAGTAGCTGTCTCTAATATTAAGTTTTTCAGGAGACGTTTTTATCACTTGTCAAATTAAGATAGCCCCCTTTGAGAGATGGAAAATGAATCTGGAAACAAGGCTGGGACTCTAGCAGAAATTCATTTTGATTTTTCTGATGGTTTGCAGTTGCAATGAGCAATAGCTTCTGAAATACACAGAGGAAAGCTGTTTTGACACCTGCTGGTCAAGCAAAAATGAATCTTCCATACAGGTGAGCTGGTCAGGAACCCATTGTAGACATAGTCTTGATCATGCAGCTGAAAATAGAAGCACAGTTGCAATGCAGGAATTATACCAGTCAAATAGGATGATTTCTATAGACAGTCTTCCCCTACCCACCTTGAGATGGCTGTTATTTTTCATACAAAAACATAGGGAGTGGACACATATATAGCCATACCTAACTTAGCCTTTTTGTTCTTTGGGGGATTTACTTGCATTAGACCTAAACCTCTCTTTTTGGATAGTGGCAAACTTATTCACTTCTGAGATACCAAGTCATCACCATTTAGTTAACAAGATATCACCATCAAGTATCCAATCAGTAGCATAAAAAGTCAGCTGGATTTCTTAGTGTGCAATCAGAAGGGCAAATATGTTTATTGTTGTAGAAATGTGCCTCTTCCTGTAATAAGCAAATATTGCAGCTTCCAAAACAATTTTAGAATTCTTTATTTTATTGAGAAGTAAACAATGTTTTTTGACCAGTTGTAGCTTTATGACCATAGCAGTTTATATGGCTATCCAGGTGCCAGACATGTGTGTGTGTGTGTGTGTGTGTGTGTGTGTGTGTGTGTGTGTGTGTGACTGAGTGTGTATAGCAATTATTATGAAAGAATAAATCTTCCACAGACCTGAAAGGGATCAAAGCAGAATTTAGTGATAAGGGAAATGATGCAAGCACATATAAAATCTTTAAAAAGAAAGAAAGTAAGCAATGGTATGTTCAAAATGTTTAAGTACAAATAATTCAGGAGTACCTTAAAGACATAATATCTCATAAAAATATTTGAAGAAATTTTCACACCAATAATGGCTCCATAATCCCCTTTGCAATATTTAAGCCATGATGTGGTCAATAAATCCCCTAAATTTAGGGATTTTGGAGAGAGATAACAATATACTTTTATAATACATGAACAAGATAGCCTTTTCAACATATGTTCCAATTTCCTTCATTTCTCCTTTATCTCCAGAACGGGCAAAACCTGACCTCTCTTATCTTTCCGAGTAGATTGGCATAAGTTCAATCAGTCCATGGCTGTCCTCATTTGCATGAAGGAAACCTTCACTGGATAGTAGTTCCTAGCAGGTAGTGTATTAGTCAGGGTTCTTCATAGGAACAGAAACAAAAGAGAGAATATATTACAGAAAAGAATATTTGGGATTATGTAACTATCCCACAATGACTGCCATAACAGTGGAAAGGCTGAAAACCAGTAGCTATTCAGTATAGGAGGCTAGAGAGGCCTTAACAGTCCCAACCAGACACGAAAGCCTGCAGGAGTCTTGCAGGGCTGCTGGTCTTTGATCCATCACGAAAGGCTCAAGCGTCTGGATGCTTATGTCAGCAAAAGATTCCAGCTGCAGCAGCAAGAAAATAGATGTGCATAAGCACATCTGTGCATAAGCACAGAGAGCAAAGGCTAGCAGGTGAGGGAATATCGCCCTTTCCCCAGACTTCCATGTATTCGGGCCCCCAATCCGGGCAAGTGCTGTTCACTTGAAGGAAAAGTCTCCCTTTTTCGTTAATCCTTCCAGGAAAGATCTTCAAGGAGCAACTAAAGTGTGTGTCTTAATAAATCCCAGTCAAGCTAACAATTAAGTTTCACCAAGGAAATCAATATTGACCTATTGTGACTTAGCAGCCCCGAGAGTGTCGTCTGTACCTGAGAGGAGTGGTCTGTCTCATAATCTCTGTCTAAGAGCTCCGTCATTGAGTAGAGACTGGATGTGGTGTACTCTTGAATGGCTGGGCTCGTGTGTGAGTTCTTTACTGATGGATAGTGATGCCAGGGAGAAGGCACTGGAAGGTGCAGAAACTGCAGTGCTTCGTCTATACTGTCCCCTGAGTCACAGCTCCACATTCACCTGTCTGCATATATGCTACAAGCTACTTTATTTGAAGAAAATACTTCTTTGTTTCTTTGGAGAAACAGATTAATTTTTTAAACATTTAATCTTGAACTCTGATAGCTGACAGAAGTATAACTGTGATGCCTTCTTGCAGCAGATAAAGAGACAGAAGGCTGCCGTGCTGAAGCCATGACAGTGGAGCATCATGTCATACCATTCACATGAAGCTGTGAGAAAATTCTCTCTCCACTGATAATATTTGGATTCAGTACTCAGTCTCTTCGGCCAACTACATATATCCATACATTTTGCATCACACGCACACACATATACACATGTGTGGCAGTTTTTCCTGAATGGATGTCATGTATATACTGTGCACAGCCAGTAGCCTCAGAGAACAGAAGAAGGCATCAAATTCCCCAAGACTGTAGGTACATACAGCTATGAGCCTCTTTATGGGTGTTGGAAATCAAGGGTATTTTGGAAAAGCAGTCAGTGATCTTGACCACTGAGTTATTTCATTGGCACTATATAAACATGCATACTAGTAAATTTTCGTTTTGTAAAAAGTTAGAAATGCTTGCAGAACTTTCAGTTCTTTTCTAGTATAAATATACTCCTACACTGATAATTTAGTTTTAGACTATCAATACTATAAGTAATACGTATAATTCAAATTTTCAGAAGCTTTATAAATATAAAACAGCTACGTTCCTTGAAAAGCAGTTAAAATAGTGAGATGGACTAACTGTAAGAGAACCTAAGTGCATCCAGCAATACATTCAAAAGAAAGGACCAGCATCAAGGTGGTCTTCATAAAACATATGGAAGACCTAGGTATTCAACAATCTAACATTCTGGCATAATTTTATTATAAGAAAAAAAAAGTCTTTGTTACATGCCAAATACAACACCAGTGATAAGGCTGTGTATAAATTTCCATTTAAACAAAAGTTGATTTTATTCATATAAGAATACTCATTGTTTAATTTATTTATTTTGATATCTGCTAACACAATAGAGGAAGAAAATAGAAAGTCACCACATGTATTATATAAAATTTTATTAATTCTTTAAGAATGTCATACAATATGTCTTGATCATAGTCACCTCTTACTCTTTCAAACCACAACTCATCTCAGATCCAACCCCTCATTTCTTCCACCATTTTATGTCTTATTATTTATTTATTTAAATTTTTATTGTTCCTGTTGAGCTATTTATTTTCCCCATTCCTTTTCCTTCCTTCCCTCTCCCGTTCCACCCTCCCCCTGCCCTGGAAGTGGAACACTTTGATAGGATTAGAAGGATTGGGAGATGTGGCCATGTTGAAGGAAGAGTATTACCAGGGGTGAACTTCCCAGTTTTCAAAAGCTCATAACCAAGACAATGTTTTCTCTTTTCCCCTCTCTTGGCCTGTTGATCAAGATGTATCTCTCAGCTACTGCTCCAGGATCTTGCATGCTGCCATTCTCCCTGCCATGATGATACTGACTGGACTTCTAAAACTGTAATCAAACCCCAATTAAATGCTCTCTTTTATAAAAGTTGCCTTGTTCATGGGGCCTCTTCACAACAACAGAACAGTAACTAAGATACCTGGTTTCCACTTATTTCACAAAAGTAGTTTTAATTTTGCTATAATTTTCTGCCATTGTTTTATTAAATTGTTTCTTATGTATTTTTTATTTCTCATATTTTCATGAATATGTTTGATATGTTGCCATTTTCATTCTATTTCTTGTTTCAAATGATCAGCTTTAATTTTTGTATCCTTATGTTGAACATGATAACTCTGTTATGTTCATTGATTAGTTCTAATTATTAATCCTCATGGATAATCCATATAGATGGTTTTCATCTATAAATCATACCTGCTTTGAAGTATCGCTTTCAAATTTTAGAGATATTATTTGTTTTTACTCTAATATTTAGCCAATAATCTCTATAATTACTTAAATAGTTTTTACTATTTTAAATATTACATTTTGAGGCCCCCTCCCCAATATTTTAACAATAAACATTTTCATCCACAGTATTTTTATGCAAAGGCTTGGTACCCCTTAAATAAATTTGGCAGTGCTGGAAAGGTGTGAATGAGTAGAATGCTCAACAACAAACCATGCAAGAAAGTAAGCTATTTTTCCACAGCTCAGAATGCTCACAGAAGGGAGGAAACTCTCAGAGACAAGGGGCTATGTTATTCTTAATAATAGAACAACCAACTATTGGTGTGTGAAACTCATTCTGTAAGCTTCAAATTCTATATCATGTTAGAAGAAATGGGCACCGACAGCCTATGCTGTGTGCGTGGTGTGTAGGAGAACCCTACGTTTACGCTTACTGTTTCTCCTGTTTAACTGCATTTTTTTTAAATAACAAAGACTAAAAAAGGCTATGCTCTGCAGGGAGACTATGTGATGGATTTCTGCATCTTGCAGAATTTTCAGCAACAGAAACAATTCTGAGACACAGTTCAAGTGAAAAAGCCATCAGGGTCTTACAGTCTGGGCACAATCAGCAAGATGTACTGAAAAGCTCGTGAAAAATGGTTTCCCTTCTCTATGCTACTCTTGGTATAAAACAGGACTACATGAAGGTCTTTAATTCAATAAATTCTAATAATGTAGAAAATGCTTAGCCACGCTAATATTTGTAGAAAATCATTCTCGACTATATGGGGTTTCTCTTATATATTTCTGAATTTATTTAGCTAACATTTGAGTACATATTTTAGAAATATATTTAAACCTATGCATGCTCATAATTTTCTGTTCATAAGTTAGCATCTTCTATAATGACTTTGGTAATATTAATTTTAAAATTAGTTCTTTCTTAAGAGGTTTATTTTTCCTACTCTGTAGAGTAACTTTTGTATGTCTATTTTCAGCATTATAAAATGCACTTATAAAATTGTGTAAGTGTGGGTCTGGATAAGACACTTTGGAAAATTAAGAAAAGAAAACATTTTGGGTTTGTCTTGATACCATTTATTTCTGATTTGGGTGCTCAGTAACTCATTCGAATGTTTCTTTTTAGTTTATTTTTTTCCATGCAGCATATTTTGATCATGCCCTTTCACCTCTTCTAACTCCTCTCAAATAACCCCACCTCCTCCCTACCCAGTTGCTGGCTTCTTTCCCCTGTCTTAAAAACACAAGCAAACAAAAACAAGACAAAATGTATCAAAGCAAAATGTAACAGATCTCTCTCTCTCTCTCTCTCTCTCTCTCTCTCTCTCTCTCTCTCTCTCTCCCTCTCTTACACACACACACACTCAAAGCAAAAACAAAACAAGCAAAAAACCTTGTAGTCTGTTTTTTGTTGGCAAACTATTCCTGGGTAGAAGGTCTGCCTTGGAACTTGGTTGATAAGCCATGTGATTGTGTGTGTGTGTGTGTGTGTGTGTGTGTGTGTGTGTGTGTGTGTGTGTGTAGTGGGTGGGGAGGGCGCAGACCGAATCTGTTAAAACTGGTTTTCCCTTTCCTAAAAGGTATCAATTACAAACAGTTTTGTTTTGGGTGGGGGAATGAAGTGAGAATTTGTCTCTACTTCTACATCTCAGTGCTGGGATGTTTGTATGGTTTGAACCTGTGCAGGTCATGTATGTTCTGTCATAGTCAAATGAGTTCATAGATGAAAAAACCCTCTTGTATCTGGAAGATACAGTTTCTTTGGAGTCATCTATTGCCTCTGCCTCTTATAATCTTTAAGCTTCCTCTTCTGCTTAGTTTCATGAGCCTTAAAAGTAGAGGTTTGATTTTTAAAAATCCTGTTTAGAGATGAGTTCTCCAAGTTTCCCACTCTAGAGACATTGTTCAGTTGTAGGTTTCTGTGTTAATTACCATCTACTGCAAGAAGAAGCTTCTCTGTTGAGTGTTGAATAGTACATTGGTTGATGAATGTGGCAATATGTTCTTAAGAACTGTTTTTCTATGTTCATTTAGAAAATAATAGCAGTAGGTTTTCTTTTGTAGTTCATGACCTATGTAGTCTGATTCTTAGTCACTTTAGTAGTGTAGAGTATGGGAAAGTATGAGTACCAGCAAATGTAGTGGGTCTTAAATTCAATCAAAAAAAAAAATGGCTGGTTACTCCCACAACATTTGAGCCTCTATTGCACCAGTGTATCCTGAAGGCAAGTCAGTGTTGTAGGTCACAGGAATTATAGAAAGGTGACATCGATGGCCACTTTTGTCCTCTGGTAATGTACAAGGTACCTTGTAGCACCATGAATGAATGTCAGTCAGTAGGAGAGAAGCTCATAGTTAGGTACCAGCTCACTGTCTCTGTATTCAATGGTTTAAGTTAGTGCTATGTTCAGCAATAGGAATTTATTGTCAGGTTGTTGAGTGTAACCAATAGTCATGGAAATAGTCTGCAGAGGGTTAAGTTCTATGGCCACCTACCCAACTAGATGTAACCTATTCCTGGCACTAGGAATTTCACCTGGTGATATAAGAGGTCTAGTTACAATGTTGTCTTCCCCATTATATGGTGACTTTATATAGATTAATTTCATAGATGTATATATTTTAGGATGTTTCTACAGTATTAGGCCTTCATATAGCTTTACAAAACTCTTTCTTCAAAATAATTATCCCTTTTCATAAGTTGAACTTTTTAAAGGTTACAAGTAAAGCCAGCTTTTTTTTCCCCTATAAAATATGATCCACTTTGTTAGTTTGGAACCATTAATATAAACCTAATTTAAAATTTGTCTTAAAACATTACATATAAAGTGTTATTTTTATTCTGGTTGGTCCCAAGTTCTGCTCATTTTCTGTTTAATATTTGTTTCTCTGGATTTGCTCTCCTGTTCTCTACTGACTCATAGTGAAATCTCTGCTCTTGTAGTCACTATGGTTACATATCAAAAACTGTAAGTTTATCTTTTTGTGCTATTTTAGTTATTTCTGGAAAATTTCAACAAATGATACATCACTAATTTTCAAACATTAGCATGATAGTGATCTCTTAAGGGGTTTCATTCTTTTTCAAAATGCTAAAAGTTATTTTCTCAACATAAATGAATTTTAACATCCACACATTGCTGATTATTTTTAATATTACTGCAATATGATGACACAAGGCATAGTGTATGAGATGTTGGTTATTCTTAGTAGGGCCTCCTCTGTGCCCTGAGACAAGGCTCAGATGTATGCTTTGTTGGTAATAAACTTATCCTGGTTTGTTGTGTAATTAAAGGAAGGTTCACAAGAGCCTGTAATAAAAGACAACAAATGTTTATTGGGGATCCCTCACAGTAAGAAAGCCACTGTGTTCCTCTGTTCTGTGGTCACTGGGAGTTACAAATCAAACTCTGACTACCAACTAAGCCAAAGGAAAACAGAAGCCAAGCCTGCTTCCTGTCTGTACTTACAGTACTTCAAACCATGTAGCACGAGGGGGCCGCCTTGTTGGGGTATCTGTCCCGCCCAGTACCCCACAGTCAGCAAGTCCCAAAGGAAATCACACACAGAGATCTCTATAAGTTATAAAGCTTATTGGCCCATTAGGTCAGGCTTCTTGTTAACTTTTATAACTTATGTTACCCCATTATCCTTATCTACATTAGCACATGGCTCCGGACCTTTCTTAGCTGGGCAAGTTACATGCTGCCTCTTTGGTGGTCTGCGCAGGAGTGGCTGAGGAAGTTTCCTCCTCCCTAGCCTTCTCCTATTCTCATTGCCCTGCCTCCACTTCCTGTCTGGTTGACCCACCTATACTTCCTGCCTGGCCAATCAGCGTTTTATTAAAATATATGATTGACAGAATACAGACAATTCTCCCACACCAAAATCACGTCCAAAATGGGCTGGTATCTAAAAGGCTATTGACTGAAGGAGTTCCCACAACACGTGTTAGTGAGTATATCAGTTCAGATACACAGACCTAGAAATTGGAATGCATTAATAAAAATTCTGTCTTTCTTTCCAGATAGACCTTTCACAGTGATAAAGATAGGCTATAAGTCTCCCAAAACATTTTTTGTTCATCTTTCTTTCATATTACTAAATTTGTTTTCAAACTGTCATTTACATATTTACTATATGCTATGTCAAATTATATATTATTAAGTATATTTAAATGCATAATAGTTATCTACTGTTTATTTATAAGACAATCTGATGATAATCTATTTAAAATGGCAAATAGATCAAAGAATTATTTCACTATATTAAATGCCGAATATGTGGCTTCTTAAAATATATTTTATATATGTAACATTCTCTGAAGTATCATAAATGGTCTGTTGGCATTCTCTTCCAAGTCAATCAATTCATGACATACTAAGATGAGTTCTAAAAGTAATTTAAGAGTTAAGTTCCAAACCATGTGTCTCCCGGGGTTTCAAATAGTCCACAACACTCCATTCTAACACCTCATATTCTCCTCCAAGAGCTGCATCGTTCTCCTCCGTAGTTATCACTGTAAAAGAATCTTTCAAGTGCTCTTATCAAGGACTCTATATGGTTGGTCTGATGGCTTTGAACAATAGTGGCAATTTGTAATATAGTAGCTTCTCTCCAACGCTCTGAAAAATCAAAGCATACAAAAGCTATTTCTCCTCATGCAGTTTAGGATCAAATGAAAGAAAAAGGAATTCTGTCTAGTCTATAAAGACAATTTTTTTTGTTTCACACATTTCTAGCAGACAAATATTCTAAGGGCTATTTCTGAGTTTATATAAAGACTTGTGGGAAATACTGAAACACAATCAATTCAGTGTTTTATAGAAAATATTTAGATATTAAAAATAAGTTTTCTTAATCTTGCAATGAGCTGCCCAGGTATGTAATATTTAATTTAAAATCTAATCTTAGAGCTGGAGAAAGAGTTAAGCTGTTAAGTGCATTTGCTGTTCTTGCAGAGAACCTGAATTGGATGGACATCAAAATGTGGCAGAGTACAAATATCAGTAACTCCAGATATAGGGGTTCCAACTGCCCTTTCCTGATCTCCACAGACTCTTCTATGTACATGCCCTGTATACATCTAGTCAAACACACACATACATATAAAATAAAAGAATAAATATTTAAAGTTCACTGCCATCATATTTTATTTCTATTGACATATACACATACACAATCATCCTACCTAAAATACCTAAAATAACTGCACATATTAGAAAAACTGGTAAGTTATGAACTTTAAATATTATTTTAAAAAACGAGATCAATTTTGATCATCAAATGAACTGTTAGTAAGCATACTCAACACTTAAGATTTTAATAAATTAAAAGTGTGATTGCTTCGATGAATCTGTTCATGGGAGACTAGACCATAAAGACCTAGAAATCAGAATTGAGTAAACTCTTTTGAGTAGAGGATATCATTTAAGACGTAGCTTTGATTATCAAATGGCTTTGCCTGTAAAAGAGCTTATTTCAAAGGCCTGGGGAACTAAGTTCAGTCTCTGAAACCCAGGTAAAGATGGAAGAAAACTGACACTTAAAATTGTTCTCTGATCCCACAAATTTGTTACGGCAAACGTGGGAGCATATGCTTGTGTGTGCACATATGCAATAATTAATAATAATAATAATGACAAAGGCAATCAATTTTGTAAGATAATAAATACCTAGGTAGCTAGTATAAGTCAAAATCACCAACTTGCATAGTGACTCCATGTCCAAAATAAGCTCCCACTTTAGTAGATAGCAAGGTTTGGAATTAATTCTGGACATTCATTCATTAAGTACAGGATGGTGATGCAATCAGCATGTCAAATCTAGTGGTTCCTTTCTCTGTGATGTCTCTTGAACCAATATCTCATGCCTCATGGTAGCAAAGGATATTCTTCTTGTCCATAACCTCAGAGAAAGAATGAGACAAAGATAATATTGATAGGGAAAAAACACAAAGAACATTGATCAAGATACTACAGAGGCTAGATTCATAGCCTTGAAAACACACCTTATTTTTTGAACCAGCATTTTGCTCATTTTGATTCTTTAACTTGGTTTGTTTTTCATTGGAGATTTGGTTTTATAAAAATATACATGGCCTAAAAGTAAAGTGACTATTGTAGAAGAAGCAAGACATCCAGGGAAGGAACTTTAAACACCCACCTCTGGCATGCCTAAGGGTTACCTGGTGCTAGCAAGACACAGAAGGAGCAGATGCAACTAGAGAATCAACACAAAAGGATTTATTCCCAGCTGGAACATCAAATAAGTGAAAGTATCGTTGCCTTGGAGAAGGTTTGTCACCTCAGTCAGGACATGTGACTGACAAGCAAGCAAGTCACTGTGTGGCATTATGGGTGCAGGGAGAGCCTGACCCTCCTCTTTCCCAAGGTGCTTCTTCAGAGAAGCACTCAGGGATACAATAAAATATTTCTTTTCTTCATGTAGGGAACAAAAGAAGACAGTGGCAGAGTATTTATCAACAAACTTCATGGTATTTTGTGGAAAGAATAAAGGATGGACCCAAAACAGGAATTGGTGAATATAGTCACCTGTAGGTAGGGGAAAGGACCGTATTCTGAAGCTCTTGCTTCTCGACCCTCCTCAACACTTCTATGCCATAAAACTGTATTAAACATTTAAAATATGCTGTAGGAAAAAGAAGGGGAGGGGAAAGAAGAAACGAAACAGTAGGAGATACAGGTGAAAGAAGAGGAAAAATTTCCTGCAATTACCGGGATAACTTAGAACATGGATATTTATTGGAATATAGCAGGAGTAAGAAATTTAAACGTCAAGCTGCATTATGGAAATTAAGTGAATTACTCTGTACCCTGAAATTTGTAAATAGTTAGGAAGGTAGTGAGAGAAAGGCCTTCAAAAGACATAGTACTTCCTGCAAAAGCCTGCGAGCAGTCTGAAGTTTCATTTCCCTCGACATTCGCATGCACTGTTACGTATTAGCAGTAAAAGTCAGGAGGCAGAAGTCAGTGCAGAGGGAACCCTAACTATGTTGAGCAGTAGCCAAGGCCAGCATGGCAGCATTTATAAAGCCTTTTTCTTGCTCTCGCAACAGCAGGGCAACAAAAATAAGGGCAAATGGTCCCAGCTACAGACTACATTGTAGGTGAGCGGCCTAGATCTTTCGTAATGAGCAGTAAGCACTCCTGCCCTTTTCTCTAAATGAACATCCTATTGTTATTTCCAGGGCTATTTCATAATCACCATAAACAGAACTAAACGTGAAGGACCTGTTGTACCTCCCTCGTGGACGGTACCTGAGAGTTCTACAGAGAGCCTCTCCTGCGGAATAGCTCGCATGTGCAAAGTAAGCATCAATAACTTTGGAATTATTGGTACTGCAGTACTAAAAAACAGTTAGTGAAATGTTGTCAAACAACTGAATCAATGTTTCCTAATAGATAGTATAATTCTAGTCTAAATTTTTTCATTGATATTTAATTTAATTAAGTTATAAAGTTAAAAAATGTTTTGTGCGCCAGACAATAACAAAAGGCTCAGTGGATAAAGGCACTCGCCACCAAGATTGCCAGTAGGAGTTCAGTCCCTGGGCCCCATATGGTAGACTAAATGGCTCTTATGACCGCCACATGCACACCATGACACACATTTGAAACCTACACCCTAAACAATAAATAAATACATTAATGTAAACAATTGTAAAAGAAAACTTCCACATAACATACCATTTAAAACTTAATTGTTATCAGATTTTCTCAATGGAATTAGTGTGTATCTTCCGCTGAAAACTGGGGATGTTTCCCATCACTTAGATGAAAGGAAAATGTGTTCTACACGACACCACGTAGCCATTCCAGAAGAAAATTTGCATTTGTTTAATTACAATATGGGTACTTACCTCCTCCGCTGTTGCTGAACTTGCAATTTCTCAGCATAGCAGCTACAGAAATGACATGCAACAACAATTTAAATGCATATATGAAGTTCCCTGACAAGTCAGTATTGTGTTTTTGAAGGAAGTCAGAGTCTGTTCTTTGGCACTTTGCATGTATGCCCTTCCCAGGCTCTTCCTGTCTCCTTTTAAGAAATGAGCACCGGGAGTGTGAACAGCCAGACAAGTACTTTCTAATGCTGGGAATCCTCACATTGGAAAGCCTTTATGTTTTTACCCTCAACTTTCTTAAGCCCCATCATTTAGTCTCTTTTTTTCCTCTCTTACTTGCTAATATTTTTTTTTTTTTGCCACAGTGGTCAACAGTAAGAAGATTAGAGACATTCATGATCAATTTGGAGGTCTCTGTTTTGCTCCAAACTGAATTCTGCCATCAGCTTCTCCAATCGATCCAAAGGAACCCACGAAGAAAAAGAAAAGGAATATTGTCATTATGCTCTTTAAGAAGCAAGATTTAACTTTCAAAAGCCCCGGGAAAAAAGAACTCAAGAGTCTGTCCTGTTCCTTATTGCTCAACTTCAGCTTCTCATCTCAGAGTATACAATTTTGTCTTTGATTAAAGCATTTAAAGAAATAACATTTATGTAATGAATATGACTAGCATTATCCTTACCAGCTGAGTTTAAATTATATCTTTAATAAGACTTTCTATTAAAAATTAACTTAAGAAGGTTCTTTATTTTAAAATATGTAGTAGCTTGAACAAAATCGTAAGGTATTAAAAATGAAAAGCAAGATTAGTTCTGTAATAACAAAAATCCAATTAACATATGATAAGTAAAAGAGTCCTAGCCCTTGTCTGTATCTTACAAAAATTAACAAATATGTTCTGATTATAATGATTCCAAGTATTTAGAAAAAGAATCCTAACAATGAGACTATCCCTTTCAAATTATCATTTCCAAAATTACAACTCTATATTTTACAGGTTTTCAGTTCAGAATTCCCACCAATATGTATCTAAGTATAATCTACTCATATAAGATTATATATACATATACACATACACACATAAAATGTATGGTTTAAGTTGGTTTTGTTTTGAGCTGTTCTGGAACTCACTACCTTACCCCGATTGGTCTGGTGTTTACAGCCATCTGCCGACTGAGTGCTGGGTAATACATGGTTTATTTTACACTGCAGATACAAAACTAAACTGGGAGTAATAGATTATATTCTGTCTCCAAAATTTATATGTTGAATTCCAATCCCCTGTGAGACTACATTTAAATCAGGAATTTAAAGAGATAATAAAAGTTGAATTAACCAAGGCATAAGTGGAGTATCCTAATTCATTGTAACTGAGCCCGTAACAATGATGCAAGAGACATCAGAAACGTCTTCAGACACAGGAAATGATGACTAGAAAAATAGCTGCCTGCAGGACGACAGACCTTGGTCAATCAGGCTGTGATCTTGAACATCTTGCCTTTATAACTGGAAAAAAATAATTTCTAGTTTTCATGCTGTCAAGCCTATGGTACTTTGTTATGGCAGCCATACCAAACTAAAACACAGGGTTTTAAATATTGATGTGTGATGATTTTTGCAATAAGGAATGTTATAATTATCCCTAAGTGAAACATCTATATCACACGCACACAGCTTCCCCCTAGAAGGCTAAAAAAGCAATGCAAGAAAGAATAAGGGGGGAGGGGGAGGGGAGCATGGAAAGGGGAGGGGAGGGGAGGGGAGAAGAGAGGAGAGGGGAGGAGAGGGAAAGGGAAGGGGAAGGGAGGGGAAGGGAGGTGAGGGAAAGATGAGGGAAAGGTGAGGGGAGGGGAGGGGAGGGGAGGGGAGGGGAGGAGAGGAGAGGAGAGGAGAGGAGAGGAGAGGAGAGGAGAGGAGAGGAGAGGAGAGGAGAGGAGAGGAGAGGAGAGGAGAGGAGAGGAGAGGAGAGGAAAGGAAAGGAAAGGAAAGGAAAGGAAAGGAAAGGAAAGGAAAGGAAAGGACCAAATGGAGATAATGAATGTAGAAACAAGAGGGAAGCAATGTTTTCCATAAATAACTCACAACAGTTGTAGCTGCCTGCACAGGATCTGAGCAAACTGAGTTTGATCAACCCCAGGTTAGAGGGTGAAGTATAGCATGAACTCTCACCCCTAACTGAGGAGCTGTTGGTAACTGAGTAACTAAGAGCTGCAGGCACATCTGCATGTGTATGAAATAGCAATTGGGAGGTAGATCTGGGAGAAGACAAACTAGGGATGAATATATAAAAATTCTCAAAGAATTAATTTAAAGAGAAAGAAAGGAAAAATTAAGGGCTATGCTTGCTTCTATAAAACATGTCAGGAAGTTGGCCTTGCAAAAATTTGTTTTATATACTCTTCAAATTGCTTTTCTAATCATAAGAACTTATTGTTCTAAAGTGCTGACTTTTGTTCAGATGTAACTCCTCTTAAGTATGCACATGGCTCAGTCCTTGCTACCCCTGCGGCAACCAGTCCTTCCCTTTGGCTTTTGCAATCTTATTCCAAGCTGTGTGCCACCTTCTTTGGTGTTCTCTCATGCAGGATACTTTTTCCAGTGTGCCCTGGAGTCTCTTAGGAAATCAGTGCTTTATCACAACCAAAGTGCAAAGCCATGCAGCGCATTGTTACGTGAGAGACTAAGGTACTGAAGTGTGTTTTTTCTTTGTCTTCCTGTTTTCCAACACATAGATATTTTCTAGGTAATGACTTAAAAAAACAAAACAAAACAACAACACAAAACACTTTCAATACAACTGCACCTTAGGATGTTCTTCCTAGATCTGAACACCGGATATTTTAACTAAATAATTTAGCAAATATTCCTTTTTCTGATATTGGAACACACCTAGAACACACTAAATACCTGCAAACTTTGATTGTATCCATGCGTTGCTGTTTTAACCACTGTTTTCCTATCCTTTCAACTATTCTTTTCCTTAGGTGTGAGTGTGTGTGTGTCTGTGTGTGTGTGTGTGTGTGTGTGTGTGTGTGTGTGTGTGTGTCTGTCATGTAGACAGTGGTTCACTTTTGGCTAGGAGTATATTTGATGCCTGCTTCCAATTTATATCATAGATTCTTGTATATGAAAATAAAAGCAAAGGTAATTAAAATTCTTCTTGCCCTCTAGTGAAAAAAGACAAAAAAAAATATCACATGCATTCCATGGACCTTGTTTAGGGTAGTAAAAATCCCTGATGTCATAGAAAACTTGAGATATATGAAATGCATTATACACAGATCCACACTCCATTTATGAAGCCAAACACTTTATAATAAAGGTTTCATTATACTTTTTCCAACAGAATAGGAATGCGGTCTGATTCACTTACAGAACTTTCAGAAGCACTGGAATTCTTAGAAACCAATTTTTAAATAAAATGTTAACTAATGTCATGGAAATCTATTGCTTGCTTAATGATGAAAGGGAGGAATAAAGAATCTCAATTTTTCACTTCTTAAATTTTATTTTTAAGTGACAAATGAGATATATATTTTTTTCTTGGATACGATGTGATATTTTGATGTATGTTCTAGGTTTGGAATGATTAAATCAAGCTAATTAAAAACCTGGCTTCATATGCTAATAATGGAACAGAACCATTTTAAATCTCTTAGAGCAATTTTAGAATTCAAAGTACAAGATGACAATATTAATACTAATTTCATCTGAATTAAGTAGTAATAATCAAGTTCTAGTATGTACCAGACACATACGTTACCTAATCCTCATGCTACATAAAATATGAGAATTATATGAGGTGCATTCTTATATCAGACAGCTGCACATCATTAGAAAATGAAATACCTACACAGGCTACTCATGACTGAAGGGCTGTTTGTTAGCTGATAGTTGTGAAGGTTCAAGTCTATGATACAGCAACACTACTGACTTTATCTCTAATGACAGACACACTTAGAGGGTAGTCAGAGCAGATGTTTAGATTACAAACCAGGGACAAGGGATGGAAATAAAAGGGTGGGGAGGATGAATTAAAGAGAGGGGAAGTCTTTTATTCCTTAAACAATGCCCACTGGGGGGGGGCTAAGGCTTTTCCATTTTGTCTAATCTCTTAAAAGTCCACAGCAGTCCAGTATTATCATCCCGGGATATATCACATATATGGAGCATTTAGGGAATACTTATCCAAAACACAGCTGCACAGCTGTTCTCTATCCTGAGATGGGGAATATTTAAGAGTCTAAAGGGAAGGCAGCCATTCCAAATAGAGGCATGAATACACAGCAGAGGTGAGAAAGCTTCCACCCCTGTGTGCATGGGAGGCCTGTGACACACACACAGAGGGAGAAGCAACCTGATTTATGCTGTGCAAGAGTGGTGGCGATGAAACGTGCCACTCAGAAGGAAAATTTCATCAACAAAAATAGCCTAAATCCTAAGTGATTGCGACAATTACAGCTGACTTTTAAACGAGCTCACACATATTACTCTGAAAGGGAAATTGTATTCTACTTAGTCACTTAAAATGGAAAACACTAATCATACGTGAATATGCAATATGTCCAAGGGTCTCATTACACCATGAGCAGAGAACATACATTACGGATATCCATATCACAGAAGGCCAATTGCTGATTTTTCTCTATAGGAATTCTTACTGCTTTTTCAGGAAATGCAAATCATGCTTCTCTTTTATCTCCAAAGTCTTTTAAGGTAGGATTGAGAATTAGATGGAGGGACTAGAGGGCTGGCACAGGAGTTAAGAAAGAACATGTAAGACTCAAGTTTGGTTTCTAGCACCCATGTCTGGGGACTCACAACCTCTTGACTCTGTAACTCTAGTTCCAGGAAGATCCAACATTGCTGGCCTCTACTAGGATATTCACTGACAGACAGACATACAGATAGACACACACACACACACACACACACACACACACACATACACACACACACACACACAAACTAAAGATAAAAGACATTTTTAAAAAGAATCAGTTAGAGAGCATTTTGTATTATTTTACCATAGGATGTTAGGTTACCTAAGGCATGATTTGTAAAGTACTCTTTTCTCCTTGGTTTCTAAAGTTAAAAAACGTAAGAAAATTTAGAGACTGTGTATCCATTCAGCATTGATGAGTTAATATATAGTCCTTTCCAAACACAAGGCCTTACCCATCACGGTGGAAGCTTGGCATCCTAACTGAGCAAAATCTCCATCAAATGTAAAATAATTTTGATGCTCAAAGTATGAAATGACTTTCCCAAGTTCCTCCTAATCCTCCATATTTTCAACAGTCGAGTATCAGAACGATGGCAGTTCTAGGAGTCCAATGATCCCAAGATTCATTATAAAAGAAGCCACAAACATCATAGAACCTGCCTCCTAGGGCTGCGATTTTGTGCCCAAGATGGTGAGAGGCAAAGTTACTGAAGCACTGAGACAGTATTGAGTGGCTAACCTCAGTTACTGAAAGATCACCAGGGGTGTGTCTTTAAAGCATATGTTTTGTCTGGCTCAATTTCTAGTACTTTTTCTCATCCTGCTTCCTGGTGAGGTGAGTAGCCACCCCACCACATACTCCTACCACCATGATGTTCTCTCTTACCATAGACTTGCAGTAATATGGCAAGAAGATCAAAGGCTGTGATGTCATTAGCTGAAGTAAGTCTCTTCTCCTTCAGGTTGATTGTTGCAGGGAGGGGGTGGTTGTTGAAGTTTATGTCCTGCCCAGTTCCCCACAGCTGGCAAGCCCCAAAGAAAATCACACAGAGATCTCCATAAGTTATAAAACTGTCTGGCCTATTAGCTCAGGCTACTTATTAGCTCTTGTAGCTTATATTAACCCATTATTCTTATCTATGCTAGCCACATGGCTCGGTACCTTTCTCCGAGGGGCAGCTCACATCTTGTTTCTTTGGTGATCCTGGGCAGAACTGTGGAGGGAGCTTCCTGATTCCCAGAATACTCCTGTTCTCATTGCCGCACCTCTACTTCCTGTCTGGTTGAGCCACCTATACTTCCTGCCTGACCAATCAGCATTTATTTAAAATCTGATTGACAGAATACAGACAATTCTCCCATGCCACATCTCGGCCACTCAGCTAGCTTAGCCCAGAAATAACCACACAGAAATTGTATTAATTAAAACAATGCTTGGCCCATTTGCTCTAGCTTCTTATTGGATAACTCTCACATCTTGATTTAACCCATTTCTATTAATCTGTATATCACCACATGGCAGTGGCTTATGGGAAAGATTCAGCATGTCTGACTTTGGTGACTCCATGTTGGCGCTCTCTCTCTCTCTCTCTCTCTGCTTTTCTTCCTCCCAGCATTCAGTTCTGTCTTTCCCGCCTACCTAAGTTCTGCCCTATCAACAGGCTAAGGTAGTTTTTTTTAATTCATTAGCCAATGAAAGCAGCACACAAATATAAGGAACTCCTACACCAGTTGATCTTCTTGGGTATTCTGTTATAGTGATGTAAAGGATGCTAATACAAGAGAGGACTTAAAGAGTTTGGCAATGTGTACTACTTCTCTTCATGCTGAGTATCCCCATCCCCCGCCCTGTTCTCATTTAAAATTGCCTGGACACCTCAACATATGAAGAGGTTCATTCGGAAGGAATGGCCTGAACTAAATTTATTTTCCTTGAGCTTTTCAGCTACTATAGGCAACTTTTGCATTTTATTTATTTATTTATTTATTTATTTATTTATTTATTTATTTTGTAAACTACTCTATGCAGATCTATGATGGATAGTAGAAACCTGTGGGTCATTCTGCAGGCTGGTGGAGGGTGCTGACAGACGACAGTATGGACCTACATGAGGCGGTGGCCGGGAATTGAACTCGGGACCTCGGGCAGAGCAGTTGGGCACTCTTACCCCCTGAGCCGCAGAACAAGGCAGTACAAGTTAGAGGGAAGAGTACAGCATGAAGATGATGTACACTGCTACACTTCTCCACTGCCATATTGACACAATCATATGGGAATTTAGGGCGGTTTGCTGGTCCAGTGAGGTCAGCCTAAGCCTGTTCACCTTAAATCTATACATAGTCTGAAGAGATCTGAAATGAGAGTAGTTATAGAGTAAAAGTGAGGCTAGGCATTACCTTCTACAGTAAGCTGGGAGGCACAGAGAGCTGGTCTTGAGGAATACAGCAGAGACATAGAAGTAGATGGGGTATAGTGCCAGGGTGAACCCACTAATTACATACTGATAATAATTGTTTGAACTAATGTGAACGGCACTTCGAACAACTTCTCAGAACCTGAGCCTAGTACTCCCCTAAGGTTCCCTGGAAGCTGTTAAACCTGTGTAATTGCAGACTTTACCTTTAGCTGTGTCACTTTGCCTTTTTCCACACTGAGGACTAAAAGAGAAATAAAGTTTGTTCCTATGCACCTTTGTCAAACTCGGCAAAAGAAATCAATGTAGTAACATTTACAATCCCCTGCCAATGCTGAGTCCATAGAGCAGCCAATTTGCTTTTGTATGACTGTACAGAATGGCACCACACATTCACTGACCTGATTTGAGCACAGTTCCTCACCAGAGGAATCATCCTGACAGAATTAAACAGGAGCACACAGAGTATACCCACAGCCCATGTCAAGCATCCCCTGTTTCAAAATACAGTAGTACTAGGACTGAGAGGCTTGGGGTGTGCACACCCATCACAAAGAACTGGGATTGGATTGGTGAAATGACTCAAATATAGGTGCTGTTTCTCACACCTGACAGTTTGAGTCAGGTGCCCATGACTGACTGAGCTCATGACTAAACAATTCTTGTCAATTGTTCCGCGGTCTTCACATCGGCATCATGCCTTAGGAGCTCACACAAATTTACACACAAAACAAATAGAACAATAGATGTAATAAAAAACTTTAACTCTTGAAATTGAGTTATACTTTGGAATAGAATAAAAGGAGAATGTGACTGGCCTGGCTGGCAGGGATTCTGCAGTGGAAGTGAGACAGGGTAACCTATCTTTTAATGATATTGATATCCACATAGACTGCAAGAAAACAACATGTCAGACTACTTTGCAATAGGTGCTAACTAATGCTTTCCACAGGGGTTCATTTCACAGATCCCTACTAGTGTTAAGATTCCTAAAGTTTTGTTTTTATATATAATAATAATCACCTGCTCCAGAGACAAAATAAAAATGTTGTGGAAATATCCCTACCCATCCTCACCCCATTGATGGTGGACTATGTTCTCCATTAGCAGTTACAGCTACAAACACTGAAGAAAAATACAAATGTCCTTAGGTCTATATGAGCTCAGAATCTCAGAATCAAGCAGAACACAATGTCCGAGGAAACATTTCTTAAAACAGAATTGCACATGCATGTGCGCGTGCGCGCGCGCACACACACACACACACACACACACACACACACACACCTACCTGAAGTTCAAGCTTTAGAAAATCCTGGTCTAATTGGTAATGTCATTGTATAGGAACATAACTACAAGTGTAACCCTCACAATGCAAATAATATCATCACACCATTTTATTAGCCTGATTTTATTAGTGTTTATGTTTATGATTTAACTATGGCATTAAAATAAGGAAGATTTTCTTCATAGTGTTTTTCTACCATACTATCCAATGTTATTGCTTCAGACCTGCTAAAATTATGCATGCAAAGCATCATCTTTGAATAATATGTCTCCCATACACTATTTTTAATATATGTCATTGTCACAGAAACTAAAAAAGTAAACATTCCCTTAAACTTATAGAAGCAATGCTAACAGCCAGTACCCCTCAGGCAGAAGAAGAATACCAATTATTATTAACCAAGTGAACACATTTTTTTTTATTATTTTAAAATGAGTTCTCTTCAGAATACTAAGAACACTCAGCCCATACTAGAGTAGTTGAATTTCTGCTTAAGCTCACTGCGTTCCTATGTTAAAATAGTCAGTTACCCATGGGATGCTTCCTGTGACCCACATTTGTCCACCACGGCATTCACAGCACAGCTGTCCAAGCCCACCTTGGAATTCATATTTTCCTCCAAGATCAAAGTTTAGTGTACTTAGCTGTAGGCTTTGTTGATCCATTCCTCTTGAACTTAGTTTCGGTCCATAATTACATGCCCAATATAGAGAAAAATGTCAAGAAAGAAACATTTCAATTTCAAGCTTCAGAGGAGTTCTGAGAGTAAAAATGTGGTGAAAATGATGAACAACGCCTTGACGGATGGACTCTTGTTTTTAGGGACAGTGTTCGGTGGGATGGCTGTGAGAGAGGATACACATCAATTTTGAGATGAGGCCTTTGCCAGGAGAAGTTGTCATTTTTCAAAAGGAAAAGCTCCGTTTGATGTTGGAAAAATGTCCAGCTACCCTACTTGTTATGCAAAAACAGTGGGATTGCTTTCCACATGCCAGGAGCAGGGCAAAGGCACAACACACCCACTGCCGGGACCCATTAGCATCTTTTGTCATAATACACGGCAAATGGACCAGTAACTACCCACTGCCAATTAGAGTGATGATGAGCCAACCTAAACTAGGCAGGTGAGCAGTCTAAATGCCCCTGTGGTTTGCCAATTACCTCAATTATCTGTTGTAGCTTTGCTGCACCACCACCATGAATACAAATCCAGAGAACTATGGGATTCGGGGGAAATAGGTGATGTGTAATGCCCAGAAGCAGGAAGGATAAGACTGACTTTCTGAAAACGAGGCCCAGCCATAGGGATATTGAGTTTCACCCCGTAAGACACTTTCTGCCTTTTGTTTGACAATTCTGTCTCCTCTAGGAAAAGGCTTCCCGCACAATGAAGCGGCAATTCTGTGCTTGATGTCACCAATCAATTGCACAAATCATTCTCAATGATTCTCGTTAAATGGACGTCAGAGCCGACAGGCAGCACTGGATGAAGAGATAGATATCAGAAGGGAGCTGAATACGGCTGCGCATAGCGGAAAATGTCGTTTCTTGTAGATGTAGAGAGAGGAGAAAGAAGGCGAGAGAGTTTCAATCACCATTGTTTCTACAAACTGTGAAGGAAGATCATAAGAGAAATCAAGAGTATTCTTCGTAAAGACTTGGACAGCCCTGAAATCTGAGGAGTGTTCTTGTCAAAAGATTTCATCCTAGAATATCTCTTTAGCAATAGCTCTTCTGTGCGGAGCAAGATCCACTCTCCGTTTGCGATTGTCTTTCCATTCACAGTGACCGGGAACACAAGGGGGGTCACGACATTGTTTTAAGGCTATTGTAGCATTTTAATAATACAAAGATAATACTTTTCTGTGTGGCATTCCCACATCGTTTAGAAGGATATACCATTCTTGCTGCAAATATAGGTAAAATCTGAAGCTATTACACTCCTGTGCACTTAACCGTCTTTCTCAAGCAGCATAGGCTGTGTAATTTCAGTCGGAGAGTGCAATGCTCATTAGCAATACATACAGCAGAAGTCGTTATAAATCTTGGTGGTGTTGCTCTGGTATATTATTTTAAGATTTATTTATTTATTACATATACAGTGTTCTGCTTGCATGTATACTTGCAGGCCAGAAGAGGGCACCAGATCTCATTACAGATGGTTGTGAGACACCATGTGGTTGCTGGGAATTGAACGCAGGACCTCTGAAAGACCAGTCAGTGCTCTTAACCTCTGAGCCATCTCTCCAGCCCTCTGGTATTGAACTAAAAGGTGATCTTTGACAGTCACCGAATCTCTCATCTTCTTTAACAGTAACAATGGTTTGCCTAAATTATAATCGTTTATAATAATACCTTGCTTGGAGCCACTTGGCAAGCCTTGATTAATTGTCATGCACAGAGCACATTAAATCTTTGGATAAAATGTAGTGCAAAATGGTTGGCATTAATATGATTCAACCATAGACCGTGTTTCCCTCTGTAATGGTCCAATATACTATCAGTTTAAGGCACATGTGGAATACCTTTTAAGGTATAGTAAGAGAATAAGGGTGTTTTACTGCTTCCTGGACACATTACCTTTGTACAAGTGTATCTACTTTATAGAATATTCAATATAGTTATTAAATTCCACACTGACTGCTCTATTATGCTAATTGATAATGTAGTGCGCCCCAAAGATTAAAGAAAAATGAAATTAAAGTGAAAAAGCAAAGGGTAACAACTTGGTAATGCCTCTTTAAATTGGCAAAATACAATTAAAGTCACACAGTGGTAGAACTGACACTGAAAGTGGATGACTGTAATTGACAGAGTGACTCTTACAGAGGGAAGCTGAAGAAGAGCAGAAGAAAGTGCCGTCATCCTGCAGAATCATGGGACATCTATGTGGTCCCATGAAAACAAACTGTGACACATCTACACATGCCACTGGAAGTGAGAATCAGATAAAAATTTAAATGCTACATTTAAAAGAAATCAACATTTGAAGTCAGCAAGTAAGCTCAGAAATTATGAGCACATACTGCTCTTCCAGAAGACCTAGGTTCAATACCCACACCCACATGGTGGTTATAAATGACCCTAACAGTGTAACATGTTCAACAGTCTCAGGGGATCCAATGCCATCTTCTGATTTCTGGTGGCATCAGGAATGAATTTCAGATGCATGCATACATGAGAGCAAGTTAGGCATACACATAAAATAGCAAAATAAATAAAACTAGAAGTAACCAATATTCATTGCCATTACAAGGGAAAATGGTGCTAAGGAAGGATTAACCTTTTCTATTGGTATTAGAATTTATAAGCAGACTCAGCCATTACTGCCTTTGTAAAATAAAGTATGCACAAAATGTACGTGCTACACACCCTCACACCACACAAGAAAGCTACTGTACGTGGTTTAAATGAACAAATCAATACTAAAACCCAATGAGTTTCATTTCCAGAGTTAAAAAATATATGAAATCTCTTCTGCTTTTCATCAACCAGAGTTCTGGATATGGTTAAAACCTAGGTAGAGGAAGAGGTAAACCACATGACTGTAAGGAAAGATAGGGGGAATTGATACGGTTTAGGCCAGCCATTACTGGACTTTGGCCTTCCTATTATATATTCTCCTACTCTTCGAGTTTATCACTAAAAGCCTGAAAGGGCAGTAATGTTCATTAAGGAACATTACAGAAAAATAAGGAACATTACATCTCAGAAAAATAAGAGACTTTTTGAATTACTATAGATATTGTACTTTACAGATTATCATAGAGCTATCATTTTTTGAAATCTTAGAAATAGAACTAAGCTGTTCTAAGAGTGTATGCCATGGCTGGTATAACAAATAAAAAACTGTAGAAAATACCCCAAGGAAAAGGAACAGGAGACATAGAAAAAGAGCACAATAAGTCATTGTATGGAATATCAACTTCAAGGGAGTATAACTGGAAGTTCATTAGAGAGCTGTCTGTGTGATTGCATATGTTTATTCTTGCTTATTTAGCTTACCATTATACGGTTAAAAAAAGCATGTCCTAGTTTCATTTCTGTTGCTATGATAAAACCCTCTAAGCAGAAATAACATAGGGGATGAAGTGTTTAGATTAGCTTACAATTTGATATCACAATTCATCACTTCAGAGAAGCGAAGGTAAAAGCATAGCGTTCACAAGCAATGAATATACTCACCCCTGCATGCTTGCCAGTTGTACTCTGCTTTCTAGAGTCTGAAAGGGTTCAGAGCCTAGCTTAATAGATGGTGCTGCCCTTCCTGGGCAGGTCTTCTTGCCTCCATTAGCAATCAAGATAATACACCACAGACAAGCCCTCTAACCTGTTCTAGACAACTGTTTGTCTAGACACTCATCTTGTTGAGTGGACAGTTAAAACTAACCAACACATCATGTTTTAGCAAACTGATTGTTAAAGTTTGTTTTGTCATAGGATTACAGGTGCTTTTTAAGGGATGCTTCATGTATTTGAACTTTGACAGTGCTTTTTTTTTTGGTTTTGTTTTGGTTTTTTTGTTTTGTTTTGTTTTGTTTTGTTTGCTTTCTAGGTTGTTAAAAAAGGAAAATAACCCGTCAGCATTGTGGGCAAATACTGGATGCCCTTCTTTCTTGAAATGCTGAGGAATGCTTGGAAAATTTCAAATTTTATTTCACTATTTGATAATCTTATTCAATATGTAGACTTCCAGTGGTTAGGATACAGAAGTGAGCTTGTATTTGTGAGCACAGAAGCACCGACAGTGTTTTGTACTTTTGAAGAATACATCTGTAACCGTCAAGACCAAAATTGTTCTTAAGGTGACACTCAGTGTCTCCTGAACATGTGGACTGGAAACTGTTTTATTTAAAGTGAAATTTCATAGAAGGTGCTCCCAAGCAAGATAATAAAACACCCTGGGTTCAGGGTGACACTTTTCCTAAGCAGCAATACATCTTGTGAATCCTTGTGCCAGAAATAGGATTAAAATCATTGATGATACAAAATTCCTCCTGAGCCGCTAAACAAATGAAGGCTCATCAGGCACATTGAGGATACAGAAGGAAAATGAATTCCCTCTCTTCTCATAATATTTCTAGAAGAGAGTCATCATTAGTAACAGCAATAATACAAGGGAGTGGGCTCCTGACAGTCAAGATTTATGTCTGCTGTGTTTATGTAGGTCTCCGCTCAGCTGGGTTTCTTCTGAGACCTGGCCTCCTCCATAAAAGGTAGTCACTCTTTCTCTGTGGCTTATCCAAGCAAAAAACAGTCCCTGCAACTTTCCATAAGTTACCAGTGAACTATACAGCATTTTTTCCTAGAAATTTCAATCTTGCATCATATATTTTAAGTTTTATATTTTTAATGTCAACTGAAAAAAAAAATAATAGTTTATCCTCTTATACAGGGCTTGGAACATTTAAAAATCAATATATAGTCCATCACATATAGATATTATTTTCTAGGTTTTACTATCTAGAATACAGTGAGAGCAATTTTACATTCAAATTAAACAATAATGCATACAACCCTCTGAGAATATATTATAGCTACTCCATAATACATTACATTTAAATGAGGTAATTGAAAAGGCAAGAGTAAGGTAAAGAATATATCCCAATTTCCAATGCTGTCTTTATTTAAGAAACCTTTCATGTTCCCAATGAATCTCCATATTCCCATTACTTTTTTTTATTAATTTATAAAAATTTCCACTTCCGTCCCTCCTCCCAATACCCTCCCACTCCCCCCACTGCCTCTCCTCCTCCCTCTCCAGTCCTAAGAGCAGTCAGGGTTTCCTGTCCTGTGGGAAGTTCAAGTTCCTCCCCCCTCCCTCCAGGTCCAGGAAGGTGAGCATCCAAACAGACTAGGATCCCAAAAAGCCAGTACATGCAGACGAAACAAGTCCCAGTGCCATTATCAATGACCCCCCAGACAGTCCCCATGTCAGCCACATTCAGAGAATCCGGTTTGATCACATGCTCATTCAGTCCCAGTCCAGCTGGCCTTGGTGAGCTCTCATTAGATTAGTCCCCTTGTATCAGTGGGTGAACGCACCCCTCGCGGTCCTGACTTCCTTGTTCATGTTCTTCCTCCTTCTGCTCCTCATTTGGACCTTGGGGGCCCGGAGCGGGGTGGTGGAAGGAAGGGGAGATGATTAGAGAGAAGGGAGTAGGGGAGGATTGGGGAAAGCTTGGGGGAATGGGATGGGGAGAGGGAGGAAGGATGGATATGGGAGCAGGGAAGTATATATCCCATTACTTTTACATTAATTTTAAGTATTATCGGTACCTTGCTCTAGAGGCTGATGAGGGAAGAGCTTTGTTCTAGGGACAGGGACTACACTTCCAAGAACGCAGCGTGAGCATTCTACATGGGCCTTCTATTCTGGATCTCTGCACTGACTTCTGTGCATTTTCATCAGGAAAAATGACTCAAGTTTTTCATATTTACCCTTCTTAGACATACAGTGGCAATTAAGTGAGATATCCATGTAAAGCAGACAACACAATAGCTAGAGGACAGTAGCGCCTGCTATTGAAATTTATTTCCAACAGTAAGGTTTTTTCAAAAGAGAACACTGTCACCTCTCAGACTTCAATGAAACTACTACTCCACACAAAAATGACAGCTGTATTAACTACAGAAATTATTTTATCAGTACTGATAAATTGTTATTTTAGATTTTCCTTTATGTATAAATTTAATAAAAGAAAGATAACCAAAATTATTAGGCTTGAATAATTTAAGATTTTTGCCTCTACATGCCTGAAGTCAAAATGTTAAATTTAAATTTTCCATAAAACTTGTTTAAAAGCCCTATAGATAATTTCTCTTTTTTCTTTTCTCTAATAGTTTTGTCTCATAACACAAAACAGTGTATCTTTCAGATATACATAATTATAATTAAACAAGGCAGGGCTATTTAATAGATTACATTTTTTTAATCTTAAAGTTGGTGAGACATGGTATCAAAGAAAAATATTTGGTCACTGTTGTGAGCTCACTTCAGAAAGCCTAAATTCTGAAGAATTTTTCAATGACAAAAGAGATAGAATAATCTTTTGTTCCATGACAGTCTTCAGACGGCTCAAAATGCTACCTGATCTCCAGAAAGATATGTTTGGTTAGAAGCCGGCAGCTTTCAGACCAGCCCCACATCTGGGGAACTAGATGGCCTAGGGTCTCAGTGATTCACCCATGACCAGTGATCAGCTTGTTTAAGGCACCCATGTATCAAGATGGCAATGAAGACTGAGGTTGTTGTACCTAGGACCCTTCAGGCCCAGTTGAACAAGCTTGCTCTCAGTGCAGACACTGGCGTGCTCACATCTCCTGGGCTTTTGTCTGACTTGGCTACAAAGCCAAGTATCATATATTGTATATATGATCTCCATCTGGTTATTTACCCTTTATTATAAGCAGATAAATGTAAAATATTCCTTTGAATTTAGAATTATCAGATCTGACAAAGCCAAGTCAGACAAAAGTACAACCAATGTGAGGACTCCAATGGCTGAACTGAACACAAGCTTGCTCAACCGAGTCCTCAGCCTATGGAGTCTTGGTGTCAATGCCTGCGGTAGATGTGAATTGATTGAATTGTAAGATGCCAACTTGGATCAGAACTGATTGTTACTATAATACACTTCTTACAATTCCTGAATTTATAGTTTATAAGGTTAATATATTATTTTTAAATACAAAATAGTATAAATATTATTATTATTAACATTATTTATGTTTACGTAGTTTGAAACCTTTCCAGACATTTTACAATTCATTTTGTACCACACTCCTTAGCTCCAATCTAGGAAACTCCAGCCACATCAGTAGCTGTCCACCCCTGCCTCCATGGGAATTCCCAGCAATTCTCTACTTTAAATTAATACTATTTAAACATTTCATTTTTCCCTAAAACTTCAATATTTTAATATGAGCACATAATATTACTATAACACAATTTGAATTAGAATATATATGCTTGTATATACATGTGCCTAAACATTTGTCCTTAATGTAAAAATCAGTACAGTTAACCTTGGGATTTTTAGATCGATGTCTTTGCAGAGAAACCCGTTTTCATTAACGTTATGACAATGGTTGCTGTATGGGAGTATTCGATATCTACAGTGACAAAATAGCAACAATAAAAAATTTCTTTTCCAATATTCTTAATCAGTACCAGTTATGGAAGCATATTTTAGTTTACTAAGAATAATAACAATTTTATCAGCACATATTTTTCTGAAAGAGCTAACATCAAGTGTAGTAGGCAAAAAATTCAAAATTTAGTTAAAAAAACTAAAACTAATGTAAAACTAATGTACAGAAAAATAATGAAACAGAACAAACAAAGACAAAACCAAGCAGAAAGGAATCGACTAATTTCATTTACCTAAGAGCTATAATAATGAGATGGTTGGATTTTTTTAAGTCTTCTTCAAACTATCATAGTCTCTCTGAATCATTCAAACTACAATTCAGTGTTTTAAAACTCAGGTTAGATGTTTTATGTAAGAATTAAGATTCAGATTTTCTTCTTTCACTCTCTCTCTCTCTCTCTTTTCTTCTTGGTCTTCATGGCACAGTAGGAGTCTTAACGATCTTTCCGATGCTGGAACTAGATTCCATAGCTAAAACCATTTAAAGAAGGGAGGGCTGTTCTGTCTCATAGGTCCAGGACACCATTCCATCACGATGGGGAAGCCATGGCAGCATCAGTAGTAGCAGGGACAGAAAGCTGGCTTAGGCAGTGAGGAAACAGGGAGAAAAGGAAGTCAGGCTAGCCCCACTCACAGTGACCCACATCTTCCAGTGTGGCTCAGTCTCCTAAAGTTCACAGCTTTCTCACAGTGTCCTCAGAGAGAAACCAAGAGCTCAAACATATGAGCTTCTAGGGGACAGTTTACATTCAAACCATAACAATAATTTTTCTTAATAGTATTACATTGTTCAAAATACTTATAATTATTTATTTTATAACTGTCCCTGTATATGAACACTTCCTTCTTTTCTAATAACCTCCCAAATTCCTAATTGGTATGCCCAATGTAAAATACACTTATCACAAAAAAATGTAGTTTGGGAATTTCATTGTGCCTGCACAAGTCAACGAAGTCATAACCACATCTTAAATTTAATTCCATTCTCCATTATAGCATCATAGAAAACCTATAGGAGAGGCATCATTTTCTTAGAGTCAATTTAAAACACAAGTTTTTTTCACTTTAAAAGTTAATAATTTTTTCACCAATGTATAATAATACTGACTTTTAATACAAATACATAACTTTAATTTATATATCAAGTTTTTCTTTTATGTTATTGAAATCAATTGACTCACTAATTGTATTATCTATTATGTTTCAAACATCATATTCTCATCTAATAGTTTTAAATACATGTATTTCATTCATCCTTTAGTGACACCCTGTCGATAACTCTTCATGTTCCAAATCTCTAAGAACATTCCACTGTCTACTATTTTTCATTGTTGAATGGTTTAAACTAAATGGATAACCAGATCCATCTGAATCACCAGTGGGCTTTCTCAAGATTACCTGCACTGAAAAAATTAAGGATCTGGCAATATTTCTACAAATCTAGATTCAGGATTTCTGTAGAAGCAAACATCTACGAATGTCTTTGAGGAATTTTCTGGAATAAGTTTTCTGTGGTGGCTTGAATCAATCTAAACATCAGTAAAACATTCTGTGGACTGGTCGTGGATTGAATCAAAGGGAGAAAGTGACTAAACAGAAGTATCTCCCCTCTCTCCTTTCTGTCTGGGAATGTGTTGTGATCAGCTGATACCACAAACTCCCCAAATGGTGGAACATACCTCAAAATGAGAGCCAAATAAGTCTTGCGTTCTTCAAGTTGTTACTATCAGTTATTTTGTCCTAGCAATGAGTAAATTGTTAAAGGCAATAAATAATATACAACCAAAAAACATACAAAGAAATGAAGCCAAGACATGATTCGTTCTTAGTGTATTTATGTCAGTTTCTATCATTCACATTTATTCATATGCTCTAGGATCTCAAATATCCATAATGGGCTTGGAACACCAACTCTACCCTAGACTTGATATCTCAATATGTTTGAACTGAGATAATAATTGATCACTTTTCTTTCAGGAATTTTCTTTTTCTAAAAGTTCTTCAAAACAGCAGGCAGTATCTTTCAGTTAGTGTACAGAAATTGTTTTAGGAATTGAATGGACTTTAGATTTAAGAAATTATCTAGGAACCCTCTTGTAATAGTATAAGTAGCTCTGAGCTATGGGATTCTCTCACAGAATTAATAATGGATTCCTTGGAGTCATCATGAAAACTAAATTCTTGTTCATATTCTTTGGAAGAAGATATTTCATAGGCATACTCCTACTCAAAGGCCAGTACATGTAGCTGTTATCCATGGTCGAATCAGTTGCATGGTTTAAATTTGGAAATAACCCATTCAAAGCAGACAAGAGCTCTCTTACTGAGTCATTTTATTTATTGGATCTTAGTATGACTGGCAGATGTCTATTCCTGTTGACTGTTGAAGGTCATTCTCTTAATTTAATAAAACAAATAAACCAAAAATAGTAATTTGGTTACTGAACCAATAAAATTTTAATGTCTTTCCCATGTTAGAAAGAGCTGGAGAGCATATCACTCTACATGATTAGTGTATTTTATATGAAATTTTATCCTGAGATTGAGCTGGACATAGCCTACTAAGTGTTAGATTATAAAGTAATAGAAACAGCTAGGCAAATTCAAATACTTGATATAAATTAACTACATTGCCATTGTGTACAACACTTTCCAATTTCCCCAAACTTCTTGCATAATCTTAAAAAATGTCTTTCTGTTTCTAGTGTAGTAGAATGTGTAAACACTCCAATTTGGGCTTATTGAGATGAAATGCTTTGTACATTATAGTTGAAAAAGTAAGTATGAGAATTTAAAGCTAATATATTCACATGTCAAATATCACAATTTTCTATACTTGCTATAGGTTTCTATTATAGCTAAATGATTAAAAATGTGTCTAGTACTGCATTGGTCAGTGCGGGTGCAATGAACAAGACTCAACATTGAGCCTGTGTGTCTGGATAGTGAGGGATCATCAAAATCCATTTTAATGTAGCAGGAATTCAGTGACTATGAGTCGGCACAGATGCCTAGGGACAAAGTTAATTCCAGGAGGATTGTGACTTCAAAAAAAGGGTTAATGCCAGGAGCCTTACAAGCAGATGGAGTATTTAAGAACATAATGAGTTGGGTTTTTGATGGATGGTGAAAAGTGACACACTGGAGACTCAGAGGGGGGACATCCAGACAGACGGAAGAATAGGAGAGACATGGCCGTCTGTGGTAAGTGGAGGATTTGATGTGTTGAAATGAATGAGAGAAAGTGATGAGAAATAAGACTGTAAAGACAGATAAAAATTGTGACGTCTCTAATTTTATAAAATATTTGATATTTTTGTACTTTAAAGTCAGCAAAAAATCATATTTTTAGCTGGAAAGAAACAATAGCATATAGTAAACTTAAATACAGTGAACAAGAAATACAATATCCTAACTGTCATTACTAAATGACACCGGATTTTGAGTAATTGGGGAAATATAGACATTTCTTTCTCCCAGTCCTAGATGCTGTGAATCCAATACTGAGACTGTGGTTTGTTTGCTGCCTGTCTGCTTCGGGGAGAGCTCCTGCTACTGCCTGCTCACTGCTCAGAAACCTAGAACAATAACTCTCTAGAGGGCCTTTTATATATGTGTCCTTCCCATTCTCTAGGGACAGCTCTCACCAGTTTCTTGTGCCCTGAAAGTCCTCTACTGGATTCTCTCACCTTGGACTATAAATTCTAACCTATAAATTTTGAGGAGACATGCTGGACTCACAGTAATGCTTTAAAAAAAAAAACCTTACTAAATATTGCCCTAGGGATGGAGCTAAATTAACATAGTAATGAGAGAGAAAAATGGGTGTTTTCTTTTCTGTCACAAAGTTATAAAATTATCTGCCAAAGAGAGTAAGAAAGTGATCATATCTGAAGACGAATTCCTCATTAATACCTGATTTTAGTCCAGAGCCAGAGAGTGAAAGGGAATGGCAATTCTCAACTGGAATAAAATTGGGATAGTGAGAAGGTTAGCTGGAGTGAGGGACAGGAAGAAAGAACCTGTGTCTGGAGAGCATCTTGTATGAGAGAGGTTCTACTGGACTCATTCGATCAATCACTAAAAAGAAGGAGCAGTGTATATTCATGACACAGAAATTGACTTGAGGTCCACAAATTGTTGAACTATCTTTAGGATATACATTTTGGAAAAAAAAAATATGGAGCAGAGAATTTAATTTTGACATACTGAGTGATAGCTAAATATGTGAACAAACTTTAAAGTCATCCCTGGACTAGGTTTAAAACATATTGTCCTGTGGATTATGTGAAAATACTCAAAATATAGTATGTTGACAGAAGAACAATGGAAAAACCAGGAGACAGAAATTAGGTAGGCAGTTTTAGGGTAAAAGGATCTTTCCAAAATAGGCAGTTTCTTTCTTGTCCATAAGTCTGAAATGTCCTTAGGCCTGTAAGCAGTATCATTCTTGCCAGAGGCCAGAGATTCCAGAAATGCTAAAGGCAGTGTTTTGACATAACCAGAGACTGGGGATAACAGAAGTTAGGTTTTTCTCACCCCTTCCTCCTAAGTAACCGTTGGTGGTGTCGCACCTCTCAAAACTGCTCCTGAAGCAAAGGAGTCCTGCCTTTTTTCTTCCTCTTAACCTTCCTATAATAAAACACTCTTTTCTAAATCTCATCCTGTGCAGTTCATGAATTTCATTCTTTGAATTTGAAAGAAAAATAATCAGAAATGGAGAACAGCTTAAAGCAATTCCTCTGAAGTTAGGAATGAGACAGGAACATCCACTATCCTCACTCCTTTTCAGAATTGTGTTCAAACTATTTTCTGGAGCAATAAGGCAAGAGACAGAAATTAAATGGATATAAGCAGGGATATAAGAAGAATTGAAACTATGCCTATTTGCATATGTCATGGTACTATATATTAGAGTTCCTAAAAATTCTGCCAGAGAACTTCTAGAAATGATAAATTCAGAAAAATGGCAGAACACAGAATCTACTTTCATAAATCAAAGTCTTGTATGTACTCTGGCAACAAACATGAATAGAAAGAGATCATGGACATGCTCCCACTGACATTTGCTAATCAACAAGAGAAGAACCTCTACAATGAAAACCTTTAACCTCAAAAGAAAGAGACAAATAAGGACTCTAGAAAATGAAAGTCTATCACATACTAATGGGTTGGTGAAATTAATATTGTGAAAACAGATATTTTACCAAAAACTGCTTACATATTAAATGCAATCTCAATCAAATTCTCAGGTAGCTAAATCACTGTGAATAAGAATGACAGTGCTGGGAGGATTACCATTCTATATCTAAAGATATATTACAAAGTCATTGTAATCAAAACAGTATGAAACTGTCACAAATACATTCATTAAATCAATGGACCAAACCTGAAAACCCAAATATGAGAACACATAACTTTAGTCATTTAATATTTGATAAAGATTCCAAAATTGTAAGCTCAGGACAAGAAGGCATCTTCAACAATTAGTACTGGGGAAACTTGGATGTTCCCATGTAGAAGAATAAACTTGAACCATACCTACCACCTTGTACAAAAACTAACTCCAAATGGATCAAAGATTTGCATATGAAATCTGAAATACTAAAATGCTAAAGAAGACAATACTCTCCAAGATATAAGTATAGGAAAGGATGTTCAGAATAGGGCTCCATTTGTTCGAGAATCAAGGCCAACTGACAAGTGGGACTTCATAAAACTATAAAAGCTTCTGCAGAGATAAAGAAATTAACTCCACGAAGAGAAGCCCACAGAATAGAAGAGAATCTTTCCCAGGTATACATCTGACAGAAGACTAACACAGAGTAGAAAAAGAACTCAAAAAACAAAGAGAACAAAATATTCGAAATATGTGTCTGGGATATGAAAATAGTTCTCAAAAGATATATCATGGTCAAGAAATATCTCAAAAATATTTATTGCCACTAGCAATTAGAGAAATAATAATTAAAACAATTTTGAGATTCACCTTACCCCAGTCAGAATGGCAAAGATTAAAAAACAAATCAAAACAAAGTGCAACAACAAATGTTAGAGGAGGTTTGCAGAAAAGGGGACCCTCATTTGCTCTTGGTGAGATTTCAGAATTGTGCAGCCACAATGCAAATCAGAGTGGAGAATCCTCAAAGAGCTAAAAATAAATCTACCATATGATTGGTCAATCTATACCCTTCTCTGACATGTGCCCACAAGACTCAACATCTGCTCCAAAGATACTTGTTCAGGCATGTTCACTGATGCTCTATTCACAACTTATAGGAACTGGAAACAACCTAAATATTCTTAAACTGATAAATGGATAATGAAAATGTACTACACACACACACTGCAGAATACTTTACAGCCATAAACAAAAATGAAATAATTTTTCTTTAAATAAAGAAAAAATGAGCTTTGCTGGTAAATGGGTAGAATAATGAATGATGATATTGAATGTTGTAACCCAGAACCAGAAGGCCAAACATCCTAGCTCTCTCTCATGAGAGGCTCTTAACTTCAAACAGATGTCAGTACATATCCTGGACTAACTGCAGAAACCAAGAAGTTTTAAAAAGACCATTGCTGGGTTAAAGGATGGGGAATCTGTAGAGAGGGACATATCCAGGTTCATGTCACATGATAGGAAAAATGGGAAAAGGGCTTCTAAATAAACGGAGGGAGATGAATACAAAAAAAGAGGATATAATATCATTAGTATGTCTGAAAAAGTCATAAGAAATCATTCTACTTACTATCTACCAAAATTTCTATAATATACATAACTCTCTATAAATATACATATACTTTAAAAGAAATTTTCCCATCTGGGTTAACAATGGCCCTTCTAGAGCCAAAGATAAACTAACAATATGCCCAACACCAGACATGCAGAAACTTCTTTTGAGTTGTTGGTCAGTGTTGTCAAAGAGTCTCCTAAAATATCACAAACTATTGCATCTGCCCTCTGTTGCCCTCCCATCCCCCCATACAAACAAAATGGAAGGTAAGTCCCTACTGTTGAGGACACCATACACTTAGACACAGGCCCCAGAGACCCTTCAGTTGACATAGTCCTGAATGCCACCTCCCCGGAGAGCAGCTTTCATGCTGCCAGAGAGGGCCATGCATACTTTCAAGGAGGAAAGTGGCCAGCAATCCTCCTCAGCTGGGAGTCACAACAATGACCAGCATGGCATAAGAGCCTGAAGAGTGCAGTAGTGACACACAAAACTCTGTGGTAACTGACAGCTGTTTAGTTCTATGCAAGACCCACTCAGCAAGAGGGAACCTTACCTGGTACTGACAACCTGGTCAACTACTCAGGCTAGTGAAGTTAGAGCTATTAGAGCTACTACAATCACTACTTTACTAAACGAGCAAAATACCTAATTACATTATAAATATGCATCCTTCTATATACCCGCAGATAAGTCTATTCCTCACCCCTCAACAAAGACAGAGACCATTACAGAAAATTGCAACCAACCAACATGCAGAGGTGTAGAGCCATCTTCAAATAGGCATACCTACAAAACAATTCCTGAACCTAAAGTTTGGGAAATGTTGTAGAAGCAGGGGTGGAAAGATTGAAAGAAAGAAAAAAAAAACAGAGGATCAGCAAATTTGCCATGAGATTATGTTTCCTAGTAATGTTAGAAGCTACACTCATGCAGTCTCATCCACCTGACAGACAAAACATGAGCTGAACAAGGATGACACCGATGAACAGGAAAACCACACGAAGAAAACTCCATAAAGCTTCAAATCTACCCAGAGAAATACAGGCAATTAAGGAGAGCTCAGAGTGGGAGAAATAGTCTTATCCAGGGAAGAGCACACCATCTGACTAACCAATACCAAATAGACAAACTGAAAACAAAGAAAATTATACAGATTGTATGGGTTAGATTTAGAAATATATATATATATATATATATATATATATATATATATATATATATACGAATGTAGGAACAATTAATTTTAAAAATAGGATATGAATTTGAAAGAGCAAGAAGAGCTCTCTGAGAGGGTTTTGGAGGGAGGAAAAAGAAGTTTAAGATGATATAATTATTTTATAATTCAAAAACAAACAAAATTTAAGAAATGCATTTGTGAGGCAAGAACTAAAATGTCACTGCCTTGGGTGGCCTTGGTGACTCTGAAGTTTTCTTCACCCTATCTCCCTGATCTAAGTCAACCCAAGCTAAGAAAGGCTCTATTGCTTTCAAAGACACCCCAAAATCCCTGTATCAGTTTTAGTGCATTGACCCTGAATCTGAAGAGGGCAAGTGCATGGCCTAGCAATCTAATTCCTCTGCTTTAGCTGTACCCAATTTTCCATCTCCCTGCCTTCCTCAGCTACTGGAAGTAGGCACGATCCATCCACCTCCTCCTTCTGCCTTTGTTTCTTGTGCCCCTTTCACTTAGATGAGATAGACCATTCTTTCTGTCCCATTTGAGATGGCTGTCCCATTGTGCCTTGGGACCCTTATTTCTATTTTGCTATAACATTGAAAAGCTAAGGGATAGGCATATTCTGATGCTCTCCCTTTTTTTGAGATATTTAGATGTTATAGAGTTCTGTGTTCCCATTTAGGTTATGGACACCTAAATCCAAGTTGCACATGGTAAATCACAATGCAGCTCTTCGAATCCAGGCAGTCTGGGAATCCACTTGGAGTGATATCATGCTTGTCTCTTACTGGGACATAATATGGACTGACAGACAATGAATTTGTGAAAATGTGTCAGAAGGAACTTTGCAGAGAATATTAAAGGCTAAGCCCATAAGGCAGCCAAGATACCCCCCACCTGATCCATATAATCTTTTGAAACTAGCTGAATATCATGACATGTGTTCAGTACATGCTCCAAATGATTTTTTAAAGAATATGATTGATTCAACACAAGCAGATTAGAACTAAGCAGACAAAATGTAGGAAACTCACCAAGGTCATAGGTATGCATCACATAAATTAGAGTGGATAGGTCTGATAGACTCCTGTCCTTCATAGATAATAATGGAGGACAGGATCATCAGGAATGCTTAGTCTAAGAGGACTTGTATTTCCTCACCTTGCCTCACTAGGGGAAGAAGGATGATAATGAAATCTCCAAAAGATGTTCTGTGGGGTTAGGAGTCAGGGACAAAGGAAATATAGGGCACATTTTTTGGGGGCTCGGAGAGAGGTAACATGGAAGCCCTTGACTGAGTCATTTTGTTGCAGAGTTTAAAGAAGATCACACCTATTATTTTCTTTACTCAAGCTTAGTGTGACATTAGGTTAGTGGATTAAAAAAATGAACTTTAGTGACAAATAACAACCTTTGTCTTACAATACCCTACTATTTGATCTATTTGTAAGAAGAAAGGTACAAAGTTTTTTTTCAAGGTGTCTGCCTCCACTTACGGAAACATACTAACTGGTTGCAGATACAAGTTTTCAAGTTGTTGGCCCCCCAAATATAGCCATGAAGTATCTCAAATTAGATTCTAGTAATGGTAGACATTTCTATCAGCTGATCTTTCTGGAACATAGGTGTTAGCTGTCATGTACTCATGACCTCATAAAGTTTAGAAATATCAGAAATTAACTCTTCAAAATCATTCATTTGATTCTAAAGGAGCAACAAAAGTCATATGTCTCTGGTTAGTCTCTGTTCCCAGTACACAATCTAGCAGGTAATAAGACACCCCCCCCCAAATTCTCAACAGTAATCTGTTGTCTGGTTACAATGGATATTCTCTCTCCTTCCCCTCTCTGTTCCTCCCTCCTTCCCTCTCCCTCTTCCTTTCTGTCTGCCTATCTCTCCTTCTCCTCTGTTCACCAAAATCTAATCTTTTTCTCTTGCCTTTAGTTTTACAGAGGAACAACGTTTTTGTGTGTATGCATTATATATTGTCAAATTGTCATGTGTTATTTGAGCTCACTCAGAAACTGACTCTGAAAATAGGATTTTTGCCCTTCAGTTTAGACCTAAGACTGGTTCAACATGTCTTCCAAAATTCTCTTAAGGCTAGCCCCTTGACGATGACAGCAAGAAAGAAAAATAGCAAAAAAAAAAAAAAGCCCAAAAGTAAAGACATTGTTCCCTAGAAAAGTGACAAAAAATCTATTTCCAACAGAAATTACTATTGTTTATATCATGATAAAAAGTTGCCTGTAATAAAGTCTTCTAATGAAAAGCTTGTAAAGAGGATTCTCTGCTTAAGATTTCTCTCGATCAGTATCCCGTATGGTAGCCTTGTGCAGTCTTCCTCAGGTCATCTTTGCTGGATGGTACAAATATCAATTTCATGATATTGTGCTATCAATCTGCTGTTTTATCTTTCACTTACACTCATTCACAATCAAAATAATGGCCATAAGTCACATTCTCTAGACAGCTATTAAGTTTCCAGGACCCGAGCTTCTAAAGAAAGACCCCATTATTCTCAAAGACACTCCAGTATTCCTGTACTGTGCCTGTCACAAAGATATCATCTGTATATGAAAAAGTGACAATAACATAAACCTCAAAATGATAACTTGATGCATTAAGCTGCCACATGGATTTAAGGCACAAATTCTATTCATTTAATTTAATAGCTAATTGTGAAAGATCAGGAGAGGGAAATGTATTAAAATCTCCTGCCTTGAAGAGAATATCCATCTATGGAAGGGTAGCCTTGCAGAGGAGACCACACTCACATCTAGCCGCTAGTGAGGGCTCAGGCTTGCTGGTCATTTGCATACAGTCACAATGGGCGGGTGAGCACTGTGACCTCAGCCACACAGAACCAACAGTTTACATTGCTTACTGCCATGTTCCATAGACATAGAAGAGTCCCTGGCATTGACTACACTCTTTGTAAACACTTGTCCTGATAGATGAGCACAGCATGAAATAAGAACTATGGTAACAATTTTTAAAAGTTGGGAACTGCTAAGATAAAGGGTTGAGTAACTTAGTGGCAAAGGACAGAGGTCAGAGCCAGAGTTCCAAATCCAAGGCTGAGATCATTTGAATGAGTCTGCCTGTTTTATGAAGACAACCACCTTTTCAATATCATTCTCAGTAGGAACACACCGAAATCAGAAAGTTGAAACAATAAAGTGGGGTGTTCACTTACTTTGGGTCAATTTTCCCAGATATAACAGGAAAGATCATTGTCATTCAGTCTATATAAAATGCTAATGCCCTTAAAAATAAGACTACCATAATGCAAATGGGAAGTCCCTGTTTTGTAAAGCCCTGATTAGCCAAAAGGAAAAAAATGCCTCCTGTATCAGGGTTACATCCAAGGCCAGTGGAGCTGCTTTCCATTTTCAAGGAAGCCACTAGACCAGCGGAGGCTAGGAGAGCATATCAGGGAGAGTGATAGAGGCCCTGCAATGAGATGCTGCAGGCTTTCTCATTCACACTCCGCCACTTTTCAGTTCTCAGCTGTCTGCTAAATGAGTGATAGCTGAGAATCAAAATGACCTTTTAACTCAGGTCAGCCTAGACCCCCAAAATACTTTCATCTGTAACACAAACAAGAAGGTACATTGACAGATGGCATAGAGTCATCCCTTCAAGAAAAACAAGATGAAAAGTACATTTTATAGAAACGGAAGCATTCCAGTGCTCAAAACTTTTGATCAGCGTTTCGGGAAATCTATAGGAATCCAGTTAAATTTATGATCTATACAAGTCTCGTAAAATGGGTTGTAAGTTAAATAAAAATCATAAATCATATATTGTCACCATATCTCCATTTTCCTCATTTCTTTGTTTTATTTATATCTTCTTGTTTTTATTGGCATATAGAATATTTGTTTAATATATCCTACTATGATAAACTGATTTTGAAGGGAAAAGAGCTATGTTAAAAATTGATACATGCAGTAAGATCTTTGGTTACACTTGAATCAGATATTCATTTACTCATACTGAGTTAAATGGGACAGAAATATCAGTCTCCATATTGGTCTGTGAGTCTTTTGCCACCACATCCAAGTCTTAACAAGTATAACTAATGAAGAAGTCACAAAGCAATAATTAATATTGATACTTAATTTTATGATACCATTTGACAGTAGGACACTAAAATGCCTGATTAGTGACGATCATTTTCTTTGGGACATTAAATGACAAAAATACGGTTAGGGTATAAATGTAAGTAACTTTCTTACCTAGGTAATTCACTGCAACACAAACAAGGAAGATCTGGGTTTGGATACCTGGAACCCATGTACTGCCTGAATCAGTAGCAGGCATCTGTAATCCCAGCACGCCTGGAAAGAGATGGGAAGGAAGACAGGCTAATGTTTAGAAGCTCAGGGCACAGCTCTTCTGGGATATGCTGGAGCAAAACAAAAGACGCAGTCTCAAACAAGATGGAAGGAGAGGCTCATTGCCAGAGGTTGTCCTCTGACCACCACATTCATGCATGTACTCTTGCACATTTACCCCCCCCCCATACACACACACACCACGGTGTTTTAAACAATTCAGTAGTTTCCAATTTTTTTCTTTACTCTTGCATGTGCAAAGATTTGTGCATTCTCAAGTCCAGACAACTTTAGGTCTTGATCTTTGCCAGGAAAGTAATCAACTTTGCTATCATAATCTCACCGAGTGAAAATCATGTGAAAATTCCCTGTTCATAATGAGAGCAGTTGTGGAGTGAACTGTGAGAATGTGAGCCCACTAGATCCTGCTGCTTGAAATTGGTCTATTCATTTGGCAACTGGTCAGTAAGTGTTTGCACACATTTAGTACAATGTTAACGTCCAAGGAATCCACTGAGGGTACTCTCTCAGTACCTGTACAAGCAGTCTTGGATACACAAGAAAACATGTGCAATGGTAATATGAGGGCATATGGTGATGACCAAGAATGTCTAGGAATGAGTGAAAATTAACTACATTTTAGAGTTTAATCCCTATAGATTTATTTATTTTAATAATATTCAGTAAAGTTGAGGTAGTCACATGCAAAGAAAACATATCTTTATATTGAATAGATAACATTCATTACTATCTGGAGTACTAAATATTAATATAATGTAGTAGGTGGCTGATTGTTCACTTGCTCGCTTATTCATTTCCCCGTCACCCAGACTCCCAAAATAATCACACAGACACTGCATTAATTAAATCACTGCTTGGCTCATGAGCTCTAGCTTCTTATTGGCTAATTCTTACATCTTAATTTAACCCATTTCTACTAATCTGTGTGTCGTCACGTGGCTGTGGCTTCTGGGTAAAGTTCCATCCTGCTCCAGAGGGGCTACATGGCTTCTCTCTGACTCTGCCTTCTTCCTCCCAGCATTCTGTTTAGCTTTCCCCGCCCAGCTCTGTTCTACCCTATCAGCCCAAGCCTGTTTCTTTATTAACCAATTGTATTCACAGCATACAGAGGGGAATCCCACATTAATATAACAATGCAAGAGTCATGTTGATTTACTGATAATGTTAAATATTAAATGAAAGTTGTCAACCTCTGGGGGGAGGGTCTGTGGAGGGAGAGGGAGGGGACTGGGAGAAGGGGAGAGAGTAGAAATTTGGATTGGTATTTTTTAAGTAATAAAAAAGGGAAAAAAAGAAAATTTTCAAGAAGAAATAGGTATTACAAAACACTAACAATTGCTTATAATAGTCTATAAACCTCCAAGTTTTTCACTTAAAGATTTCAGTAGTTTATTACCAGTGCTTGTCAAAACTATAAAAGTCAATAGGCAAAGTTGTTGAGAAATTTCACATATTTTCTGAAGAGTTTTGTGCATGCATACCAATGCATTGTGTAGCAAGACATTTCTATTCACTAATCTTTGCTGCTTTGCACAGCATGAAATATATATTTTAACCCAACCATACACTATGAATGAAAAACATGAATTTTAAAGATTAGTCATCTATCTTAAGATCATAACACAAGTAAAATGTAGATTTTTAACTTAACTAGGTCAGTGTGATTTTAATTGAAATAATCATTTAAAATAAGGCTTTCTAGTGGATCTCTTTACGTAAGTACAAAGAACTGAAACATAATTAACCACAGAATAAGCCTCACACACTATTTTTTTAAAAAATTGTACTTATTTTTAGTGTGCGTGTATGTGTGTGTTTGTGTGTATGTGTGTGTGTGTGTGTGTGCTCGTGCGCATGCACACATATGCCTGAATGCCTGTGCAGGCTGTGTATGCATGGGAGTGCACATACTATGACTCACATGTGAAACTCAGAAAATGACTTTGTGGAGTTGGTTATCTCCTTTCATCTTTATGTTTTTCAGGGATCAAGCTTAAGTTACCAGAGCAAATTGCACTATTGGGGCTGGAATATTTACTCACAAGCCATCTTACTGATTCTCTATCTTTTCCTATATAATTTTTGTACAAATACATTAACTGAATAAAAAACACATGCATATTTGCTATAGTCTTTATAATTGTATAAATATAAAATATTTGTATACTAACTGTATGATAGATACTTTATGAGCATGTATGTTCAATTTGCTTTTCTGTATTCTCTACATTTCATTAATCAATATTTTGAAAATTTTACTGTATACAAAATGACTAAGTCCATAGATCAGAAAAAATGGAAAATAAGTATGCTGTAAAGTATGTTTTTTTAAAAAAAAAACAGGTCATGTCAAAAAAAAAGAAAAAGAAATGTGACATGAGATTAAATTACTAAGGAAAAGTTACACTCATTTTAAAGAGTCTATAAAGCAAACTGACTGATTAGAAATTCACGATTATGGAAATCTAAAATGCTGAAAATATAGAACCAAAGCCATCTTAGGCATCTTTAGGTCTCTTAATGCCCAGTAATTGCCTACTTCTATGTTTGCTTCAGTCACCATCCCTGTGACTAACAAGAAAATTCTTGTGGTATGTATAGATGTACCAAGCCACTACTTCCTCAATGCAAATGTCGAGAAAGCCATCAGATCGCACATGATACATACAACATAAATTCCCGAGTTGCTGTACCCTGCATAACTGATGGCTCCACAATTATATTTGAATGATGACATGGTATGACTTTCTTTTTTTCCACTCAAGTTTATGAATCCATTTTCATGTTGGAACTTGTTATTTGGAACAGCCTTAATCTATGTTAGTAAGTCATTCATGCTTGTCCCAAAAATAACTCTGTGATTTCCTGTAGGTGAGAGCTCTGTCTAGCACTGACAGCAGTAGTAGAAGGAAAATTACCATTTTCTCTCATTATGTTGTCTTAGCATCTTAGAATATGAAGTATTCCATACACCTTGCTACTATATTTGTAAATTAAAAAGACATGAAATTCCCAAAATGTTTAAATGTAGTAAAAGTGAAGGTGCCATAAAGCTTTTGTTTCTTAGCAAATATGATTCAATTTCATCCATATTGCCTTTAATTTTGGATGAAACATTAATTTTCTTATATATTCCAAAGTTAATGAAAATAGTTGATTAAGAATGGATATTTCCTTAAGTGGTAAAGCATAATATTTGGATAATGGTCAAGATTATATCTTTACGAAAAGGCAGAGTGTTCTTTTTCTCTAAATCCACACTGAATTCAAAAGTCATGTGATCTGCAATTATTATACTGGAAAGAAGTGAATACCCAGAAAATGTGTTAAGCAACATCAACTCATATATCATTGTAGGATTGTGGCCCACATCTGAATTTTCCTATGGAAAGACTTGACGTTAAAAACAACAAAAGAAAAACTAAACACTATGTAACATAAAGTCGAAGAACAGTGTGCGACAAACTAATCGCATTCCTCTGTCAGTTATGACTCTTGGAATCACGACTTCAAAGTGCCAAGGCTAACAGCACCTTTCCCCAAGGGTCAATCACAGCTAGCCAGTGACTCCCAGGTGTGTGGTAAGACAAGTCCTGAACACATTCTGCAACCTACTAAGAGCTCCACTGATCCTAATTATCACATGAATGAAAATGAAATTGTTTCCATACGTTTCCAAATACAAGTGACTAAAGTCTCATGCTCCCCTCAGATGACAAGGACTAACAGTGCTGCTGGTAAAATAGCATTTAATGCGAAGAGGCAGTTCTTCTAAGTCCTGGGTATAAGGCTTTTCCCTGTACAATCATCCTTAGAAAAGAATACTTTATAGGTCTGCCCCAAAATCAGATGCACATGGAAGGGATTTGTATTCTGTAAAGCACTTCTTCAATGCCGTCCACCAAGAGTGAACAGAATAGGTAACTCAGAAACTAAGGAACTAGTGAGGGGCTTACATTCTTGTTAGTCTTAACTGTTAACATTCAATTTTATTTCGGGTGTCTGAGTAGGGAGTGGGTGATGGGAAATCATTACAGAAAACCATAAATTCTTACAGAGGAAGTTCAATGCCAGAAGAAAAAGATAAACTCTGGGCAGTCAAATATCCAAGGATGTAGTTAGAGGGTTGTTACTCAAATCTAGCTTGCTCCCTGGGTTTGCTTCCTAAAAATAGGATAATCATTTTCATTTTAGAGCATTGTTAGTAAGATTAAGGTCCACAGATATGCAAAGATCCTCTCACAGAGAAATTTTCATGTCTTTGTCTATCCCTGAGTACTACTGCTGTTGATTCTTCCTCTGCCTTCTCAGTTGTTTATGTTAAATTCAGCAACCATTTGCTAACGTGGTGCACACTCAGTGATGCCATGAACAGCTCATCAGTGAGTAGAGAGAACGCCCACAAGGCCCACTCACTCACATATATAGAAAAGAACCCTGAGTCTATATCTGTTTTGGTTGTAAATTGTATCGTCAAAATCCTTGGGCTTCCCATTTCCAAAATGAAGCCTAAAAAGTCATCAAGTCACCAGATTCCATCAGATCTACACCAATTCCTCTTGATTTGTAGCCCACCCTGGCATATAACTCTCTGAGCAGCCTACAGTGTCTTCAAACTCATGATCCACTTTTCCCAGACTTGGATTGCTTGAAGAAAATGTGTGAGCTCTTGACTTGGCATTTAATGACGTCCAATAACAACCTTTCCTTGACACATTGTTTCATCTGGATATATTCGATATTGTCATCTTCATTATTACCATTAAAACATTGTTAACATTAAGTGGTTTTTGAAACCATTAAAAATTCCTTCAACCATATAAATACTTTGAATATCAAGAAAAATAATTCATCTCACCAAATTAGTAAAGAACTTTACCTCATCTTATGGTTATTCTACTCAACAGCTAGCCCATCTAAGGATACAACATGTTCTTTAAGCCTGATCCACAATTGTTTTTGTCTGTTTCTCGTGTTGAAGCTCATGCATTAGTGTATCCTTCTCTCTGCTTCTCAAGTCTCAAGCCATTTGTGATGTTGATCTGTCTTGAGGGCATGAGCCTTCATTGAGTTCCACTTATACACACTGCATGACCTCAATCAAAGAAATTTTTTTGGGTGTGCATGTGACTGCCTGTGTGTCTCCTCCACTGGGGATTACAAGAACCTAAAGGGAAGAGGCCAGCAAGCTGAGTTATGGTTTCCTCAGGCTTTTGAATCACACTCTATTTAGAAAGAAAACATCAAAGGATGCAATGGCTTTCCATTGCACCTGGACCAATTCTTCTATGTATCTTGGTTTTCTCTCTCATTTGTTCAGACACCACTGTTTTCATTCCTGCCTCTTTAAGACCCACTCCTAATTATTGACAAGTGATGGCTCCTTTTAATTTTTAAAATCCAGCTGAACAATTTTCCTTTTTGAGTGGAGTGGTCAATTAACTATCCATCGGCTATTGTTATGAGGTGCCATATAACCTGTCATTTGAGAAATTCGTTAATACAGGACAGGAATGCAAAAGTTGGGTCAATACATTCTAGGCACGATAAAAATCCAGATCTCCTAGTATGTGTTTTACATAATGATTGGGAGAATGAAGCGCAGATCAGACTATACCAGACCTAAACAAGAAGAAAACAGCATCACTGGCAGGAACTCCTATAAAATCACTACAATTTGAATATTCTTTATATACCTGTCTCAGGGTATCCCAAGTCATTGTAGCTACATAAGGCAATGAAAACAAAACAGTTTGCTCACAAAATAGCAATTTATTTATTTTCTCGTAAATGTCTGCTTCACAGAGGTCACTGAGATATCTGGAGGTCTGGGGGCATGAAAGGAACAGAGTCTTATCCATTAACATAGCTGGTCAATTTCCAGCTTCAGGACTTTGAGAACAACATCCAGAGATAATCTTCCTAAGTGACTACATGGCACTTAAGCGTGGAAACTAAACCCTAAGGATAAATTCACCACAAAAGGAGAGGGTAGGAATAGTGGTGCTCAATAGTCCTACCTCAGAAATCACACATCCCTATTTCTTGGTAGTGACAGACACTCAGATGTCATCTCTTGGGACCATAATGTCAACTCCACGCTGTGAAAAGAAGAAGTGCAGTGGGTGCTATGCTATGCAATCATTTGGAAAATTAAATCACACAGGAGATTGCATTTTGTATTAAGTTAAAGATGACATATGCAGACACAAACTTATCTTTTGACAAAAATTCCCAGGGCACATTAACTCATGTCGGGTTGTTATGGCAATGTCAGGATCGTGGCTATCAGTTGAGGTACTGTTCTGTAGGGGTAGAATTAACTGCCTGGAATCGGGTTGAGATATTTCATAACCAAGTAGAGATATTTTCAAAATATAGTAGACATATGACTTACACATGGGGTCTTCTCAAAGATTCGATTTCTAGTTCCCAGAGACAAGAAATCAGTAGGGTCTGAGAAGGCTTCAGGGTATCTGAGGAGAGTGGAAGTGGTGGTGAGATGATTATCCAGGTCCTACACATTGATAAACGGCAGCTCTTTATGCAATTTCATTGCATATGCTAAGATAGAAAGCAATATCAACAAGATGCAGATTCTACTAGTCTTTCCAGCACACAAAAGGGCAATGAGAAGAAGGGAGATGTTTGTAATGAGTTCAAGTTGTTAAAGTTTATTTCCCATCTTGCTGTCCCCAGACATTGAGCAAGTCAACTTCATTTTCCAGATAAGATGCTGGATATGGAAACTAACACTTGTGGAATATGGGTAGTCACGGGTAATCACTATGCATGCTCTTTCAAGTTCAATGTAATTCTATCTGTACATTTCATAAAAGGCAAAACTAAAGCAGAGAGTTAGAAAGCCAAGAAAGGCAGCACCATGATCAGTCCCTTGGATTCTAAACACAGCACACCTTTATCAGGGAAATATTGCATGAAACCTCAAATTTCTTTCATATCCTCTGTCACTTAAATGAATAATTTACTTAAATCGAACATCTTGGACCAGAGGGTCTTTGTCTTTGATACACTTGCCACATCAAACTTCATCCTAAAGTCTTTTCACTTCTGTACAGAGGCTCCACCAATTGCTCTGTGAAATGTTCTCCTAGATAAAATCACTCCTCTCTATGAAAAAGATTGGCACCACTTTGAGGTAACCCCCGTGCCCGCACCTGAAAATGAACCAGTTAACCTTTCATCTGAGCACAAATAGAAGTTTCTCTCTTAAACTCTCTCAGTACATTCACCACTTTTCCATCCTAACCATCAGTTCTGACTTTAGCAAACAACTTTGATTGTTTGTAGTTCAGGAACCCTCGAGAGTTCAGTCATGTGTTGAGTGAACTGCCACCCAGAGCAGGGCAGAGGCTCTTAGAAGACATACGATGTCGGAGCTAGTATCATGGGCATGCTAACTACCCCTTCTCCTAGCGTCCAGGCTCCATCTCCACTATCAAGTTTAATCATCAGAAAGTGGAATACCTTGGCCATTTCATCTTATCCCCCGCAAAAGGGTTTCATGGAGTAGAATTTAATGTTATGTTCTTAGCCAGTAAAGTGAATCAATACCAGGATGGTCCATTGGAGCAGTGTTTTTATTTCTTGTGACATTGTCTATTATTCAGCATCTCGTATACAGGGAACCACATGATAAATTTCTTTTAAAGTTTGGTCCTTGGAGAAGTTTGTCTCTACAGATGAATGTGTTTATTTTCTTTGTCAGACAAGAAAAAGGGAAATGTATAAATCAGGGGCTCTATGTTCCTGCTTTCCCTGAAGTAAAACTTAGAGTCATTATGAGGGTCCAGCTGAAGTAAGTCACTCACACCAGGGGCCTGGCGTTATTTACTCGGTCATCTTGCTCCGTCCAAAACCTCCCAACATCTTCTAGCTTTATGCTCACGATTATTTTAGAATTCAAAACATTTTTTTCCATTTAAAAGTCATTAGAAAGCATGCAACACAAAATACAAATATCAAATATTCTAAAACACACCTAAGAGTGGACAGTCCCTCTCTCTAGAATTCTGGACAGTTCCCTGAACACTGCAGTGACAGCGTTTCTTATCTTGCAGTTCTATCATGCAGATATTAGAAACACACAGAGCTTTTTTTATTATTCAAAATTACCCTTTTCAGCTAATATCAACACATTAGGGAAATAATGCCATTGTCAAGTGATGCTGTCAATCACTTGCCAGTCCTCCAGGTTATGGTAAATAGTGTATTCTGTCGCATCTGGACTACTTTTAACTTTTCTATTTCTGTAGCTTAATTCATTCCGCTAGTAGCATTAGGATTATACTTGCCTTCACATTTTAAATCAGGATTCTGGGCAAGATTTTTTTATGGTGTCTAAACCTACATTTCCATAGAGTATTGGCTTATGCTTAATATTGCAATGATTATTAACCTAAAGAAAAATTTCATTTAGTGAGTAAAGAATAGGGAATGCAATGAACAAAGGAAAAAAAGATCTTTTAAAAACGACACTGAAATATGTCTGCATTAAGTTAAGAAACAGGTAAATTTGTTTATACCTGCTGATATTTGAGAACATTACTCTTTGGTCATTTGACTAAGTCTCCATATGGAACCCAGTGCTACAGCACTAGATTAGTCCTAAAACCACGAGTGTTGAGAAGAAGAATTTGCATGTTTGGTTAGGAATTTATCTTTTTTCTATTGTAAACTGGACTGCAATTTTAGTTTATGATTTCTCTAAAACACTGAAGTTGTTCAGATCTTCATGATGTTTTTTGTTCTACCTGTTAGCATTCAGGGATTTATGCTGGCTTGCTCTCAGGGTCCTAACAGCATATGTCATCTGCTGCAGCCACCAAGAGCACTCCCTGTGTGCATGCTCTTGTTCGTATTCAGGCATTTACAGTGGCCAGCTCTAAGGGCTCTGGGAGGGTATTCGTCAGCTACCGTAAATCCCTGAGTACACGCACTACATCCCTTTATAAAAGGAAAGTCCCTTCTGCCTCTTGCTTTCTCTCCTGCTAGCTCTTGCCCCCTTCTCTCCCCTTCAATAAACCTCACATGTGAGTTCTGTTGTATGGTTTGATTTCCCTTCCCTCTGCCACTAAATTACAACACTATCCCCTGAAAATACATCCACTTATGTTATCCATTTGTGTTCCATGAGCACTAAAAAAACAAGCCATATAAAAAACAATTAATTATTTTTTCTTATCTCTAAACTCAGAAAGGAACTCATCATATTACACAATGACGTATATATATGTAACCATCCATTAGAGTGAAATCATCCAACTAGTTATTATCCTGAAGTGTATCTCGTTCTGGGCTCTCTTCCAGGTAAGTCTGACTGTGACTTAGGAACCAAGAACTTCACTGGACACTTTGCATTCCTGGTGAAGCAGCGAACTTATCATCTGATGGCTCAAGTTACTTAGTAGAACTTTATAAAGAAACGCTTTACAAATAACTTTGAAGAATACACACACACACACACACACAATAGGGCTTGGGCTTTAACAGTTTCAAGTCAAATATTTCCTTGTCTGACTGTGACCCTGGAGCATCTTCACTGTGTTCTTATCTCTAGAAACATCAGGCACATCACCTACAGAGGCACTAGGTTGCTGTCTCCTAATGACAAGCAGTTATGGCCACGGAATAGGGAATGCTGCTCACTTGAAAATTCTCATTAACAGAAAATCAATTCATGTCAGTGATGGCAGTATTTAGCATTTTCTCTTCCTGGTTGCGTATGAGTTCCATGCAAATGGGAAGTGTCTGTTAGCATGCATCTTTAGTCAACTACTCTTTCTTTCAGAAAATATACTGAACATACTGTCTGGGGTACTTAGGAAGCCCCACAAAGGGGTTTGATTAACACAGGTGAATAACAATATGTATGCACGTATGTTCTTGAACGGCTAACGCTTACTCTAAAATTGCGGGTTTTTTGCAACTTGCACACCCTAAACTCATAATGTTCAGCTCCCCTAAATCTGTGTGACTCTCCCATCTTTTTGAGCCTCACATGTGAACAGTACTGTTCAGCTTCACTGTAAGCCCTGCTTCATAAAGACAGTACTGCTTTCTGGTTATATTGCCATTATGAATTTCATTTTTAGTATTTATATTAAAATTCATGATAAATCAACATCATTAATACTAAAACTCTAAAACAACTACTTCTAACATCTGAACACAGGCATGGGCTTTTTAAAACAAGGCTATGATATACAGGTTTAGGGTATTCTTCCTAGCATTCCGTATTGTAGAAGTTCTGTATATGTGACTTGATTGGAATGCTGGGAAGAAAGGGGGTGAATGATGCCATAGTTTACAATAAAAAAAAAACATAACCAAGGCAACTTATAAAAGGAAACATTTAATTGGAACTTTGAATATAGTCGTAGATGTTTAGTCCATGATTTGTCATGGCAAGGAGCATAGCGGTGACATGGCTCTAGAGCAAAGACTGAGACTTTACATCTTATCCACAAGTTGCAGGAAGAGAGAAGGAAACAGTACCTGGCATGGCCTTTTGAAGCTTCAAATCCCACACTAAGTGACACATCTCTTCCAACAAGGCCACACCTTTTAATCCTTCCCAAAAAGCTTTACTGACTGGAGACCAATCATTCAAACCTATGAGTTTATGGAGGCCATTCTTATTCAGACTACCACAGATGGGCTCTCTTTGTCCATCTGCTCCAGGTACCTTTTGAGGCATATGATTGTCTGCTAGCTATGAATGACACCATCAATGGTCACTAAGTTCCTTTGAGAAAATAGACAGCAGGTGCCTCACATTCTGGATCAGGTGGCAGTGGGCCTTCGTTGAGGAACAAAGCCTTCTCCATTCAAGAGAAAAATAATCCTTTTATTACAACTTAAAGAAGATCCAGCCTAAAGTCAAAGAGTACAAAGAAATATAAAAGGTATAAAAATGGTAATAATAACTGTCTCCTTGTCGAGATGTTCATTGTATATTCCTCTATAAGTTCCTTAAAGGTGACTGCCTGCAGACCTTCATTGCAGGGGCTGTTAGGAGAGATAGGAAATTAGGAATTTTAAAGGCAGGAGGATTTAAAGAGGAATGCTGTAGAATCTCCCATCCACTCTAGCCTCCCGTTGTGGATTAAAATAAACTAGCACTAGCCTTTCAGTAATGAAGACCTCAAACTGCTTCAGAGTAATGGCAAGGCTAAAGGTGAAGTCTTTGCTTCTTGTCATTTCATTTAAAGAGCCATAAAGCTGCATTCTTCATCAATAACCATGGCCTTAGGTGTGAGAGCAGAGCACCATCCTTCCAGGCTGCCCAAAGGGAAGGCTTTCCCTTATGTGATTTAACCTTATAGTCACTGAGAGTTGCTCTGTATAGCCCCAACCTCAAGATGTGCTGAGATAGAAAGGATAATAGCTAAATGAATGGATGGCCCTCAGTTTACGCTTTGACTCTGTGACCAATATAAAGTCTTCCATCCATCTATTCCCATCTGTCTGTCCAGACCTGGTCTTTCCCTTCTCCTTTATGGCCTTTATAATCAACCCCTAACCTCATTTCTGCAGCTCAACTAGACAAAAGCCGGATTTCAGTTTATGATCTAACACAATCTGATACTAAAACTTCATCTTCAGCCAACATCCAGCAGAGTTATTTACCTGACCGATCCAGAGACCCCACAGCCTATTAGCACCCAATTGTTTCTCTCAGGACACTTAGAGGTTCTTTGAACACCACAGTGGCTTCGTCAATGCCTTATAGTCATTTTGTAGCCTGCATACAGGCATATACATACTTATTTATATTCAGGGTGTGATGTTTTATATGTATTATGAAAGTTATTATCAGCAATCAAAATCAGAACAAAAAAGCCACCATTGCTTTAGGTAGGTGAAGCACAATTAAATGAAGCATGGTTAATAAAAACTCAGAGAGAAACTGGAGTTCAAGCTGAAGATCTGTAACGCGAAACAGCCAGTGACTGGCTCTTACCTCGACCTCAGTCTGAAATGGAGATCCTCCCTTCTGGAATCTCAGAAGGAGATTTTGTCTGAGAGCTGACTCCACCCCTCCCCGCTTATATTCCTCTCTAGGGCTGGGATTAAAGGTGTATACCACTGGGATTAGAGGCATGCACCACCCTATTTCTATGGCAACTAGTGTGGCTACTGGGATTAAAGGTGTGTGTTACCATAACCTGGTCTGTAAGACTGACCAATGAGACTGTTTTACTCTCAGAACTTAAGGCAGTTTTTATTTATTAAAATACAGTTGAAATGCTATTACAAGTAGGGATGTCAAGAAAATCAGAACAACCTAATAAAGTGTTCTACCTTATAGATTTATTGTTATTAAATCAATTCCAAAATTGCACGAAGATGTATCTATGTTTGTGATATAGTCCACTCACATAAATAGATGTGAACAAATACACAGACTGGCTCCTTGGTTTCTGCATCTTTGACCTTTATTATGAGCAAGATGCTGTTTTCTGAAACAGTGCTTAATTGGTTAAAATTAAATTTATAAAAATAATTTTTTGTTTCTAAAAACATAAAGCGATTAAAAAAATTTTATGACGTAGAGTTCCTACAGGGAACTTCCTTGAGGTATTACACCGGTCTGTAAATCACGCACATGAAGCACTGTAAGAATCTTAGGTTGTGGAAGCTAAGAGAGCAGTAGGTGTTAGAGTCCTTACACGTGAATGTGTATCCGTTATGGTCATGGCATAAAAGTGCTTTCACAGAGATATTTGTTAAATAGGATTCAGAACTTCCTCAATACTCATAAAAGGAAATTATTATTATCTGCACTTATAGACTGGGAAAGTGGGGCTCAGAAAAGCTAAGAAATTTGACCCAGGTCACACAAGCAACTTGAGCTATGTTTTTAAATGCTCCCCCTTCCAAAGAGTCTGATTTCAGAGTTTAAGAACTACCTTTCTTTACTCTTTCATTTCATTTATTTATTTTGAAACACATTGTACTAAATCCAGCTCACTGTGTACTTAAGGATGGAATGACCTTGAAATTCTTTCCTCCACCTTCAGAGTTCTGGGATCTCAGGTGTGCATCACCATGGCCAGGTTTGGCAGTGTGTGGTGGAACGCAGAACCTTGTGCATACCAGGCAAGCTCTCCTCCAATGGAGCTGTGTTCTCCATTTCTTTACCTACTTTCCTTAGTTAGGTCTCTAGTTAACCCTTTATTTCCATGGGAGCAGAGAAATTGCAATCTTTGGGCTATGGAGCCATTTTAGGAGCAGGATGTGACTTGAAATCAAAAATGGGCAGATGTCAATCCTTACCATCACTCAGAACAGTCCGGAAGCAGAAGCCTTAAATTTCACGGGTCATTGAAATGGGCCATTTGTCCTGGCTTTCCGTACCTACCCTCCAATTCAGGTTTTCTTTTCTTTTTACTTCTTCTTCTTCTTTTAAATCATGCCTCATAAAATATTTTGGGTGGATTATAGTGGTCCAATGCCTCACCAGCAGCCTCTGGTGTATGTAAACCACCTCTCTGTGGGTGGCTATTATATTTATATTGGTTTAAACTGTTCCATTGCCAACCCATTATGCTGAAATTCCCCCTTGCTGAGGGCAGCTGTGTTATTCTTTTCTTTGATTGAAGCCCAAGAGTTATCTGTCCAGTTCCTTGGGAGCTGTCCCTTTAGGAGTAAACATCTTGAAAGACAATACCTCTTCTCCCACTGCCTTGCTAACTCAGGAGAGTTTCCCTTCTGGCTTCAGCCAGATTGCATTGCTCATTTTCCTGGGAGAGCGAAATTGGAGTGCTGTGAGAAAGAGATGTGGTGCCTATTTATGCTGAGAAGCAAAGGAATGCCCTGGGAATAACACTGGGGCCACTCTTTCCACAGGCACACAGTCAAAGCACAGTAAGGAACGGAGGTCCAGATGGCCAGGGTATGTCCTGATGACCATCTTGCAAAGGAAAGGCCACAAAGGCCCCCTCCCAGAGTCTCTGAGCAAGCAGTCAGGGATGCTTATGTTTTGACCATGAATTCTTCACAAAAAGAACACAAAACCGGTGACTAAAAGTTCAGAGCTGAGCATCACTAATGCAGATTTACACGGTGAGTTGGCTCAGCTGGTGTTGTGATAGATTTGGGACCTTTGCTTACAAATTTAATTTTTCCCTAGAGTTCCAGGGTTATCACTGGAACTTGAAGTTGATGATGGTTGATCACCCATCATGCTATCTTGTAATGTCCATATTTGTTCAAGGGGGAGTAAGAAAGAAAAAATTGCATATAGTAAGCCTTCTAGCAACAGCACAGAGGAGGCAAGGAAGCCGTTAGGAGATGTTGAGTCAGGTTCAGCATTCTTAATTTAAGTGTAGCACTAAATAGAAAAAATACTTCATATTGACTACTAGACAGGTCCAAATCTTAAGGAACCTTGAGTCTTCTCCTGTTTCGCTGAACTGTTGCTTGAGAGAATTGAAACTGTTTCTCCTCTCTTTGAAACACGTTTCTTCTTGAAATCTCTATATACCTTTCTGTTAGATATCAGGCTGAGAATAGCCTTTCTCACATTGAAAACACCAGGAATATGGCAACCATGCATCACACACTGCTTCAGGACAGGGAACCCTGGCTGAGGTCCTAGAGTTGTCCACATACCATCTCCTATAGGTGGGCTTTTCCATCCTGCCAGTCCCCAAATAGCTACAACAATACTTACTATTAACTGCAAATCCTTTGCCAATAACTCAGGTTTATTACTAGCTAACTCTTATGTCTTAAATTAACCCATATTTCTTGTCTGTGCTCTGCCATGTGGCTTGGTACCTTTTCTCAGCTCATCAAATTTGTCTTCTCTCTGCATCTCCTCTAGATTCCTCAGACTCCACCGTTCTTCTCAGCACCCTCCTGATCTGGTTCTCCTGACCAATCTCTTCCTTCCCAGCTATAGACTACTCAGCTCTTTATTAAACATTGAGGGTAATACATATTTGCAGTGTACAAAGATTATTCCATAGCAATGTCCTATTAAGAAATTTTCTCTTCCTCTGGGTAAGGCCAATTAGCTATAATAATGGTCACCTGATACTTGTTTAAGGCTGAAGCATGGTGCTGTCCTCTTCCTCAAGTTCCAGTGGACCTCTCCTTCATGACAACTGTGGCCTCTACCTCCTGTTTTCCTTGTAACACTGGGAAGAAAAACATCACAGCTGTGACTCCTTAGGCCTCCTGGTCAAGAATATAATACTTCCGGCACTGGGTGGAGATATTACTTTCTGATCTGCCTCAAAGATCAGAACATGCCTTATTATTGTCTCCTCCCTTTAAGAGTTAATCCTTATGGGCCTATGAATCACCCACTCAGAAAAATTGATTCGTCTAAAAACATACTAATATGGTGATGTTTGATTCCCCTCAGTATTCTGTGAATATGTTTTGTTACCATTGGTTAATAAAGAAACTGCTTGGCCTATGACAGGGCAGAATATAGCAAGGTGGGAAAACTAAACTGAATGTAGGGAGAAAGAAGGTGGAGTTAGGCAGATGCCATGTAACTGCTAAAGGAGAAAGATGTGGGAACCTTATGAGTAGGCCACATCCTCGTGGTAATACATAGATGAAGAGAAATGTGTCAGTTTAAGATGTAAGAACTAGCTATAAATACCACTGAGCCATCGCTCAGTGTTGTTGTAAGTAATATAGTTTCTTTATGATTATTCAGGTCTGGGCGGCCAGGAAACAAAAACATAGATTCCGTTTACAGGTGGGGTGGAAAAAATAAATATCTCCTTAATGTGATAACGTATTTGTTCTTCCCAGGATCCCTTCCCTCAATGAAGAACCTTCCTCACGACTATGCCATTCAATCTTTCCACTTTTTATTGACTTTGAACTCAAAAACTTTTGTTTTCTTTCTATTATTTTTCCTTGGATTATTAGATCCCAAGTAAGCCCTAGAAATGGGAACAATGCTGCCAGTAACCTAAATGACAGTCAGGGCTCAGCTCAGAGCAGACTCTGACAGGGGGCGCAGAAGGATTGCTACAGAAACTCAGCATTCCTCAGAAGAATTGTGAAGGTGTTATGAAATGCTGAAGCTACCTGTATTCTCCCAGCACTGTCAAGGAATTCTGTAAGGGTGTCTGGTTCTTTGTTAACCTAAACAAGCTTGCAACAGACCAAGGTCCCTATGTGAGCCTCAGGCTGCTCTGGATTGCCCCTCACTCCCACCTCCCACTGCTCTACATCTCAGGTTCTTTTGGCTCGCACATCTTCCTCCTGCTGCTACCCGCTTCTCACAAACCTGGCAAGGTTTTTTCTGCCATTTTGCTGTTCTCTCTGTGTAACGCACCCCAGAAAGCCCTGGCAGTTTGATCCTTAATAAAATTTTGTTTTTACCTACAGGGAGATCTTGTTTGTGATAAATCTCAAACCCTGGAGCTAGATGAATGAGAAAAGAAAAAAGACATGAAAAGGGAAGGCCAGGACTGCTCCTAGGTGTGGTGGAGGAGAGAGTTTATTGTAGATAAAAGGGAGTCAAAGGCAGAGGCAGGGACATCTGGGAGAGTCCATAGTGGATATCACCCTGACTGAGCTTGGCCATGTGGTATGTGGGGAGAGGGAAAAGAAACGGGGAGGAAAAGAGAGGGACAAGACTCAGCAGCCAGAAGACTACAGGGACAAGAGAGGAGAGTAACCAAAATCACTGGATTATATAGGAAGAACCTCAGAGGAAAGGAAGCCCAGATCTTGAGCTAGAAATTCAGGATAAAGGGTAATGATGGAGGAGGGTTATCTGTCTATTGTTACTTTCATTGGTTAATAAAAAGACTGCCTTGGCCTTTTTGATAGGCCAGCCCTTAGGTGGGTGGAATAGACAGAACAGAATTGTGGGAAAAAGAAAGCAGAGGCAAGCAGTCGCCATGACTCTCCTCTCCAAGATGGATGCCGATTAGGGTCCTCCCAGTAAGCCACCACCTCGTGGTGCTACACAGATTATTAGAAATGGGTTAATCAAGATGTGAGAGTTAGCCAATAAGAGGCTGAAACTAATGGGCCAAGCAGTGTTTAAAAGAATACAGTTTCCATGTAATTATTTCTGGTAAAGCTAGCTGGGTGGCGGGATGCAGCGCGCTGCTTCTACTACAGGGTAGGGGGTATGACAGCCATATCCTGTATCCCATAGATACTGAGGGAAGCTGAGAGCACCTGGAGGCCAGGTCTTATTGGATGTGTTAACTGGGCACATCAGTTGTTTGTTCCAGGGCCTGAGACTTAACAGTTCCTTGGTTTTACAGTGTCCTCACTTACAAGGATACTGAGCAAAAGCATATGTTCCCTGAGGCTTTGAGTTTTCTCACTCTTTGAAGTGCATCCCACACCAGCCTTGGGCCATAGAGCTGGTTGTCAACCTCTGTTGCTGTGTATGCTACTTTCTCTGACCCAAATCAAAGGTCACGGTTTTGTCTTTCTCTCTTCTCCATATCCTTCTGTGGCCAGTGTGCCTGCACTGTTGTTCCTCCCAAACTCTAGCTGAACTGTCCTCAAATGGCTGAGCCCCTTCTTAAATTCTTTTATTAATGAAACTAAGAACCAAAAGGGAACCAAAAGCCCCTGGTTAACTGAAGTCTCCCCTTGACTATATGAAGGGTAAAATTATTTATACCTGGTCTTGCAGTCAGATAAATTTCTAGTGTTTAGCATCACACTATGGCAAAATACTAATCCATCAATTAAAGGTGGCTTAAAAAAAACTTGTACTTTTGTTAAAGAAAGTTCTAGATTGAGAGAAGTTTTTGATTTTAATGAGATTTCCCCAATTTGGGGAAGAAAAGGAAAGTTTGGAAATACTTTATAGACCACAAGACAAGCAGCAAGGTTTCTTTGATGCCTAAGGCATGATTCTTCCCATCTAATAATCCAGTCTCTTGTGCAAACCGCTCTCTGAGTCAGGCATGGAGTACTAGGGCAGCTTTGAATCATCAGTGTCAACACCACCTTATTACAGCAAAGTCTCTAAAGCAACAAAAGCAGACATCAAAAGCAACTTCTCAAAAGTTCACTAGATAAAAATATAAGCTGAATCTCACTGAAGAAATTATATGTATAGATAACAAAATTTGTCCCCTTAAAATGTTGAATTCCTGCATGTAACAGATTGCAACCAAATCTATGGAGAGTGGTTTATTTGCCCCAATTCTAGTTCTTGTGTTTAGAGTAGTTGTCTAAATTGAGTAAGTATCAGAACTGCCTGGGCAGCTTGTTTACTGTGGCTCCTTTAGACTCAGTCCTGACATTTCAGTCCCCAGAGAGCTAGTGGCTCCAGGAGATCCTCTGTCCACAGCATAGCAGTCTAGCTGATGCCAGACCTTCAGCTAGAGAAACACTACATGGAATTCACAGCAGCCCACATTCCTACCCAGCTAAAACTAAGGAGGACCAAATAATAAAAGTTATGTTGATGTGTTTCATTATAATAAAGAAAAACAGAATATCTTAAAGTGTCATACCAGTTAGCAATATCAGAAATAAAAATATATAATATAATAGACAAAATAACCTTGAAGTCTGAAATATAAAGCCTGACCCTTAAAATTGGATAGTCAATACCAAAAACAGCGGAAGCATTGTCCATCTGGAAAAGAGAATTTTGCATCCCAGTGCAGAGTGGAGGCAGCTTCACCGAGTGGAGAGAGGCCCTTAGTTGCTGGCAAGACAGGTGTGGCACCTGGATAGTGCCCAGAGCCAGGATCACTGGGAGCCAAGTTCAATGAGAATTACTTTGGAAATTTTTCCTTAGGGGCACAGAATTTAAACTTACAGCACTATGGAAAGATTAGCACTGTTGAAATTGAACTCCCTCGGTGAGAGTCGGAGCAGAACACTGTCTCTTGTTAAACCTGCCGTCGGATTCCAGCTAACTCAATCTCAATTTCTTTGCTTTTTAAAGCCCCCTGAAGCTTTATAAAATGCCGCTGATACACTTTCTCTTATGACACAGATCAGCACTGTCATATGGGAAAGTATTTCCAACTCTATCTCCGAGATATTTCCAATATCAGTGCTGCTTTCTTATCATATTTCAAATCAATGCAGCCTTCAGTCCTGGAATCAAGTGCTTCATTGCGCAACCTCACAGCGATGACAGGCCACTTTCACACCCAAAACAAAGGTGGAACACAGCTGAAGTCCAGTAGTTCCTGGATTATGGTCTTCATTTTTCTTCTCTTTAATCGTCTTTCTCTCATCATCTCCGTCTGACCCTTCGTGCTTCGTGTTTACTTTATGTGATTTTCAATCAACTATCTACCTTTTCTTTGTCTTCTCAGAAATGCCAATTTGCTTGTCAATAGTGGCTTCTTTTTCTGCTTTGCTGTTTATATGATAAAGTTCATGCCATAGTTTCTTAAATGCTTTTATAACCCACGTTTATTTGGTTGGAACTCAGAAGATGATCCCCCATCAAAAAAAAGAAAGAAAGAAAACAGCAAAAAAGAAAATGTTTGATAATTGTAGATGCTGAGAAGACTTTTGAACTTATCTCAAAATCAAGGTGCCTTTGACCCTCCTCTGTGTATGTCCCTGGAAACCTGGAGAGATGCTTCTTCACACAGCTAATCGATACAGCAAAAGAGAACCAATTGAACTTCCCTTCTCTTACTGAGAGCTGCCCAGCAGAGAAGACAAAGCTCCCAAGTAAGGAGACTGAAGAACAACCATATCGGTGCAGTCTCCTCACACTCCACTGTCCTTTATTTCAGTCCAGAGAGAGTCGCCTGTGTTCTGCTCTCCTGTACAGTGCCAGGAGACTCTGTTTCAGAGCATTTCACATCTTCCAAGTTTACTGAGTTTACTATTCCCCTGAAAATCACTACACCCCCACCCTGCCAGATTTTCCGTCCACCTATGGAAGGGGAGTACAGGTCTATGAGTGCCCTGATAATGAGCCAGTCTTCACCCTGTGTTTCTGTGTCCATGCACATGATACATTTCTAGTTTTGCCCAATTAAGCCACCTTCATCAGTTGATTCTAATGAATTTGCAAAGAGTGTATGGAAAATTCCCTTCACCCCTATGCTCTCTTCCCTGGGTTCCATGCATTTATCTTTACTCAGGGCTAACATGTTTCTCATGTCCCATTTGTTAAGGGGTGAACTATGAAATGGTTCCCCCTTCCCTAGTAACTCCATTCATGCGATGAAGTCTTAATTCCATGTCATCCCTAACGTCACTCTATCTGTAGACAGCATCTTTAAAAGTAACTAAAGTGCAATGAGTCCTGTGCTTGGACCTAGCACATTGTGAATATTTTCTAAAAGATGAAGAAACTAGGGCAGTGTAGAGACACAACAGCAGGAGGGATGAGCTTATGAGGCGGAGTAAGAAGGCAGACTCTGTCACCTGTAGTGAGAAGTCATGAGGAAAATAAATTCCAACTCTCACTGAACCAGTCTGTGGTATTGTTAAGGTAACTCTAGAAAACTGGTGCTTGCATTGCTATTTGCCATCTTCTTCTTGTTCTTTCTTATTAGCACACATAGCCAGCTATTTTCATTAATACTCACTTTAGTAGCCATGTTCTTGCTTAAAAACCCTTGTATTTAATCATTAATTTTCCCCCTCTCTGGGTTACATAGAACCCAGAATATCCACATAGAATATCCAGAGCTCACTGAGGCATTGTTTTACAGCTGTTTGGCTTCCTTGTATTGTAGTTTCCTCTTCTGTCCAATGGATATCAGTAATTATTGATCATTGACAGGATCACTGCAGAGTCCATCCAGGATTTGGCACAGGCTAGACCAAGGTAGTACTGACAGCGGTTGCTCTTACTAGTCTTCCATTCAGCGACTATCTCCTGAACGCTTTACCTCTGACAAAGGTTTCTATTTTCCTTTAGAACACCCAAACAAGTCTGTAAAATCAGACAGAAAATCATAGCAACCAGCAAGCAAAGAAATAATATTCTTTAGCAAATTGAATGCATTTCCTTTTTAAAGGTTATAAATAGTTGTGGCATAAACATTTTAAATTGCCTGATGAGGGAATTTCTGGAACTGTTAGAGTTCTGAAAGTGGATGAGGAAGAAAAGCATGAGGCAGAGACGCAACCAAGGTATCTGGAGTGATTGGTACAAAGATCCACACAGCTGTGAGTTTAGCAATTTTAGGAAGTAGAAAGAACATTTCTCACTGAACCATAGTTTCTTATTTGGAAACTATGTTGTCCAAAATAAGATTAGCAATTTCTGTGAAAGGGAGTTCGTGTGGGATTTTACGAGTCCTGGGACGGTAAGAGCCAAACGACTTCCCAATGTCAGACTTGTGTACCATTTAGAATGACTTTACTGTCATCAGGATAAATGGAACTCTCCCTCTCTGGATCTTTTCCTCTCTTGCTTTCTCCCTCTGGCTCCCTCCTGCTTATGCTAATGCTGTTCCAAAGACCATCTTCAATCTCTCTCCCTTCCTTCCTTGCTGCCTGGCCCATTCGACACAGTCACTACCATGCTGTTCAGACCAACCTCTGTAACCAAGGCTCTCACAGCCCTTACTAGGTTCAAAAGAATTCGAGGACTTTTCCAAGTGGAGTAGAGTGCTGGAATAAAGAGTCACAGTTCTTTCCCGACAGGCCTTCTGGAAGTTTCTACTGAGAAGGCAGTGGGTACAATCATGAGTACTTGTTTTGTACTGTAAGCTGCCAGGAGGAACTCGGGGGAGGGTGGGCAGGGGAGACGGGGTCGGGGAGACTGAGCACTAAAGAACTGTCTAGCTCTGTGGTATAGCTATGCTGGTCAGTTCCATTCTTTCATTCTAGTCTGTCTGAGTAGGGCGTAACTTTTCATAAGAGTTCTTTAGTACAATTTTTATTATGTCTTACAAAATATCTTCCTACATTGGTATTGCTATACGAGTGGGTCATAAACTTGGGAGTTTCCCCAAACACAAAGCACAGTGCATTTCCTGGCTGATTCTCTTACTGGTCACTGCAGGATCTGAGGATGAGGAAGGTGGTCCATGCTGGAAACACTGAGATGCTATGCAGCAGATTGCTCTCAAGGGGGCCTCTGGAGGGAAAGTGCTCCTACCTGTGCATGCTGAGAGTTTCCCCCGCAATGACAAAAGCACACTTCAAATAGGAATCTCCAACAAGTACAAATTTTGAATCCACCTTGAAGAGACACTTTACAGAAGGGTTGAGTACGTCACCTGTGCCAGATTCCCTGAAACTGAAGTCACAGGGTTTGTAAGACATCGAGCATAGGTGCTGGGAACCAAACGCAGTTCCCCTAGGAGAATAGAAAGCCACTGAGTCAGCTCTATAAGTCCTGCTATTCACGCTTAGGATGAATCTCCTGTCTCCGGAGTATGTATCTAGTGGAGTATCTCTGCACAACACAGACATCTCTTACTTTTAACTTTTAGACTTTCCTCCAATCCAAAGACATAAATGGCAACAGCTGTTGAGACACCATCCTTCCAGCAAAGATATAGTGCTTGGGTTTTGACTATTGCAGATGATAGAAAAAAAGCTTTAAACTACAATTCTGGCATTTTAGTATTAATAACAGTATTGCTATGAACATTCAAGAAATGAACATGTGTGATGGTTTATATATCACATTGCATGCCTATCTAGGAGATGTGTTGCCGTGCACACACAAGGTTCAATTATGTTTAAACTTAGTATAAGCTACAGCACTCACGTCAGATTGAAGCATATTGCAAAAGATTGAAATAGTTTTAATTCTTCAAGATGCTACATTCAAACAGTAAAAAGCCACAAAAACCTAATTTTAGTAATATATTGGTTTACATCAATGTATCATTTGGGAATGTAGACCTCAGAAATAATTTTGAATGACCCCCATATTGGTTATTTTCCTCACTGTTGTTTCCAACAAAAGGAACTAAAGGAAGAAAGAGCTTATTCTGATTGATTGTTTGAGGGCGCCCCATCATGATGTGGGGGCGTGGTGGCAGGGGTGGCTCCAGCTATGGTAGCAGAAACCTGATGATAGGCACTGGTCGTGTGTTGTCTCTAGTCAGAACACAGAGACGCACTTATTGGGCTCCCCCCTTTCCCCTTTTCATTCAGCCCCAAACTCCAGAACATGAGATGATGACACATGATGGTCTTCCCTCCTGAAGCAAACCTCTCTGGAAGCACCCTGATGAACAAGCCCAGAGTTGGGTCTTCTAGGTGACTGTAAAACCAGAGAAGATAACAATGAAGATGAACCATCAAAAGTTAACCAAAGCACTGAGTCAGACCATACCCTGACATGACTTAAATGGTGACCTTTTAACGAACATTAAACATGTCTTGTGAACTATCTCTAGTTCATTCGGACAAGATGGGAGCAGGTGTGATAAGTGTGCTGTCACATAATGTTACAGATGCAAACAGGATCTCACGGATATTAGAAATGCCGCAGGCTTTATCAGTTAGGGAAGTGTTCTTAAGCATTTGGGGTGCATATGAGGCCCTTTAGAACCCCATTTTAGATGAAATTATAAACACAAGAATGTACACTGTGAATGGTGATTCTGATCAAAGAAATCTAAGCCCAGACTAAGATAGGACGTTGAATTTTCAGGCAGCCTTAGAAAATCTCAAAGCAGCTTAAAGATATTCCAGATTATAATAAAGCTCTCTTAAAGAATCTTTTAACATGGATTTTACAGGATAAACTGGGCATAGAGAGGAGCAATAAAACCTGCTGTAATCACTCAAGCAGGAAATGATGGAAGACTGAAGTAGGATTCTCCCAGGCAGAGAAGGGAGAAGATGAATTAAGGGATTGAAGAACAATTTGCTTCCAGTGTAACATGGAAAATGAGGTCAGAAGAGAGACATGTGAAAGTGTGGGTGCAATCAACAGGCCATCTACGGTGTTGCTATTTGATAAGGTAAGAGGCACTAAAGGACAAGGGAAAAGTGAATAATTTCCTATTCTATTGCAGCGCACAGGATAAGCATGCTATAGGAACTGGATCTTCTTATTGCAGTGCACAGGATGAACATGCTATAGGAACAGGATCTTCCTATTGCAGTGCACAGGATAAGCATGCTATAGGAACTGGATCTTCTTATTGCAGTGCACAGGATGAGCATGCTATAGGAACAGGATCTATTCTTGTCGGTCTCTCTCCACCCATCTGACACTCTGGCTTATAATAACCACAGCACAAACTACTGAGATATTGGAAATGGATTAATGATATAGAAATAGCAAAAACTACTATTGATGACAAGATATTTGATACTCTGATACACAGAACAGCCTGAAAAAAAATCCATGTTTAATTTTCATTACAAACTGGAAGATCATCTCATTAGAGTGAAGCTGAACTCTCTGCTCTTCAAGGCTTTCAGAAAACCTAACAATCATCTGTTTCCTCTTAGAGAATCTGGCTTTCAGCTAGTGTGAAATGAACTCTTGTTAGATAGACAAAGAATTTCATCATTGCAGCCCTCCTGGGATTAAATGAGAAAATCTTAGATTTCTTGGAGATTAATATTAAGGATTTAAAGCGAGAATTAAACCCTGTAGGTCAATTAGAGCCCTTTACATGAGAACAGCAGTGGGCACTTATGAGAGATTCAGCCATGCCAATACCCACTGCCCACATCCATGCAGATGAACCCTTAGCTCTTGTAACTTGGGACCTTATTTGGAGGAGGCTTTAAGAATCGGGAGTACTTCACAGGAGAGTGTACAGTTCTCATCAGACAATGAGGGCTCCCTCATTTCTCAGAGTTCTTCAGGAAATTCTCCATTGAAAGCCCCTTGGCAGGTTTTACTATTAAAAATTATACTCATGTACAAAACCTCATGGCCTAGCTAAAATCACAATTCAGTTCTTCAGAATGAGGCAAGGCAAAGAGCATCCGTCATCTGACGAGTTACACACCTGTGCATCTTTCCATTAGACCCCTTTACAGCATCTAATGGTGGTTCCCTATACCTGTAAAGAGTAGTGGGAAAGAGTGAAACGTTATTATCTCTCGGCATTGTCTGTCTTTCACTAAGATGAGATCTAAAATCAAGCTTCCACGATGTTAGAGGTATGCTTTTTCTACAACTTCAGGAAATCTCTGCTCATGCTTAACACACGGCTGTAGATTTCATGTTTTCCCATTGTGGTCAGGATCTCTGCTTGAATCTCAGCTGAATTCCTGTAGGATTCAGAACAGAACTGTATATGGAATGCCTGCATCTATTGACTATATTATATCATGGACCCTCACTGGTTTTGAGATGACAAACCAAATCCTTTCTTAAGGACTATACAACAAATGACCTATTGAAACCGAAAAGAGAATTGTCATGGATCGACATGGCATGGAAGAGCTAAAACATTGATTATTTGGTGCCAGTGGAGAAATGACAATAATAATAGCTGTACCTGCTGTCAGCAGGGTCTGACTGTATCTCACCTTGGAAGTGGCTAAGAGCACAGGGGCCTTTGAGATTTGAGCAGCGTGTTTCTGTGAGGGGATCTGACAATGAGGGACACTATCTGTGAGACGATGTGCAGTGGAAGAGAGGCTCCATCTTCCTAGCTACCTCTCTCCAGACTTCTACTCAGGCTTTACTCTAACCAACCTCTAGTTGACAGTGTAAGAGGAGGCTAATAACTAGGCCTCCTCTTGTTGATCAAAACTTATTTGACAGTGATAACATCTGGCTTATCGTGTTCACTGTGTCATACCTAGGTCATTCTCAGAGTTGTATATCTTGTCTATTTCCCTGGGACCCCTGATTTGTGTATTGAAATAAATGTTTGATTCCAACAATGTTGTAGCTACCAGCTGTCTATAAGTTTGTTCAAAATCAGAATTTTCTTAAAATTTTGAATTTATCTCTAGTCTCTTGGTCTCGGACTTCTTGCTTTTAAAGTGGTGGCTCTATTCTTTGAGTTGTCCAGACTAAGGCCCAAATCTTGCAGTCATATTCAATGCCTCTCTTAGTCCCCCTTCAGATCTAATTTATCAACAAACATTATATATTATATTATTTTACACACACACACATGCACACACACATCCTGGCCACCGACAGCACTTGTTAAAGTCTTCCCTACTTCCCTAAACTATGTCAATCTACTGCTGGTCTTTCAACTTCTATCTTTACTTTCTTAATCTGATTTTCAAGCGGACTGCTCTAGTGTTATGCTTGCATGTGTATCAGATTCTGTTTCTACGCAGATGAAATTCCTCTCATGCCTCCCATGTACTCACAGAAGCAAGGTCATGCTTGTGCACACACATTGCTCACACCTAGAGTGCTGGCTTCCTTGAACACAGCTTGTGTCCCCATCTCAGATAACTCCCTCCATGAGTCTGGATGCCTCACTGATCCGAAAGCTAACAGGTTCACAAGCTACTTCAAGAAGACCTTCTGACATTATCACTCTCTGATTGTCACTCACAACATGTGCTCCTGAGTGTTTCCTAATCTTTCTTAACCTCTGTCCAAATGTAACATAACAGAAAAGACCTGCCCTGAGCATCCTGTTTAATACACAGCTGCGGCCCTTCCCTCTCTTCTCCATTGTATCTCTGTTGAAAGTTGATTTTGTATGCATGTGTGATGGTTAACCTTCATCGCTAACATGACTGCAGTTAGATACCTGTATCTTGGTGTATCTATGGAGGTGTTTCTAGAAAGGGGTAAGTGAATAAGGCAGACCTAAGCTGGATGTAGGCTGCACCGTCCCTGTGGTGAGATCCTGGAACGGAAGCAAAAAAGGCCGAGAACTGAGCCATGTTTTATGTCTCTGTTTTCTCACAGATGTTGGGTTTCACGTGAGCAGTTACCTCAGCTTCCTGCCACGATGAATTGTACCCTTTCCCATGGAAAATTCACATCCTCTCCTTTTCTACAGATGCTAGCTCTGAATCTATAGATTTGGGTATGTAACCTGTAACAGCTGAAGAAGTCAGGAAAATAAGGAGGAATCGTGGGAACACGGGAGAGGTGCTTACAAGATTGGGGTAGTAGAGCAGAGAGGTTCTGAGGGGTGTCGGGTGTGGGGGGAGGCTCTCACTGAGTAGGCAGGCTAATGCATAGACAGAGGGCTGAGGAAGTCATAAACAATGTTAAGGATGTTTGAAAAAGCCATAGAGAAGCATGTTAATTTATATACCTACTTATAATACATATATTATCTATATACACATATGTGTTAGGGTTTATATTGCTTTCTAAAACACCGTGATCTAAGGCAACTTGAGGAGAACAGGGTTTACTGCAGCCTACAGTTCTACATCGTGATGCTTCACTGAAGGACATCAGGGCAAGAACTCAAGGCAGGAACCTGGAGGCAGGCCCTGAAGCCACAGAGTGATGCTGACTGCTGAGGCCTGTTTGGTACCAGGGAATTCGTGGTATGGTAAACCCAGCCAACCTTCCAAGGCCAGAGAGGTCACGGACTTTAAAAGGACCAGTGCCTTCTTCTTAAGCCAATATGGTTTCTAACTGAATTCTAAATAGCTGTCCCTACTCACTCCTCGTCAAAGAACCTGCTTTTTGCGGCACACAGAGGCTAGTACAGAGAAGCGGAACTACTCAAGAGGCGAAGACAAAGCTACCCTGGGGTTCGCTGCCCCAGCAGTCACAGCTACGATGTAACACCTGCATGTACTGCTAGAGGGAAACTTCCCAGGAGGGGTGAAAGATGCAGAAGACTGGAGTACCTGCAGCTAGAGTCTTCTAGAAATGACAAGGAGGAGGCCCCCTCAAAATCTCAGCAATACAGCTTCTAAACTGGACTTTGGAAATACCCGCCATGTTTGATGACATACTGTAGAGTACATGTGTGTAAGGACATTCGGGTCACACTAATTAGAGAAGACAAGGTCATGAGCCTGAGAAAAAGATATGGGAGGAACTGAGAAAGGGAGGGGGAGTGGGTAGAAATGGTGTAAATTCCTGTATGAAATTCTCAAACATTTTAAACTTAAAAAAAAAACCAATTTTAAATAAAAATGAATCTTTGCTCCTTCATATGCTTCATAAAAGGTTGCTTTAATACATATGTGTGTGAGCACACATATGTACATATGTGCGGTCATAATCATATGTATGTGTCTACAAAGGTGAGAGGAGGGCCTCACTACAAACCGCTGATGTTACATGTGACTGTAGGCTGCCTAGTATGGCTTCTGGGCACCAAAGCCATTGTCTGACAGTGCAGTGAACATTTTTAGGTGCTGAGTCATCTCTCCACAACCTCTCCTTACAATGTTTTTATTGCCGGGCAGTTGATCATTCCAACAAGAAAAGTAACTAATAAATCATGCGGTTCCTTATCCATGTGCTGTGGGTTTCCACCTACACCATCAAAGGCCAGGGAGGAGGGAGTGCCGTTTCCAATAGACTTCTCCCCATGGCTCAGAACAGTACTTAGAATATGGTGTAATCCAAACCTGTTCTGAAAGAATGATCTGTAGAACTTGGGAGCGGGGGGGGGGGGGGGGGGGGGGAGGGCTGATGGCCATGGTCATCAAACCAGTGTGAGGGATTAAAGACATATATATTCACAGGCCTGATTGGAAACCTCCTGACTCAGAGTTTCTGGGAATGCTACCATATAAATCTGATTTTTAGATTGTTCTCCAGAGACTGTGATAACCACTGAAATTTTATGACTATGAAACTTAAAACCCAGTTCTCAGAGCTCCTGAGAAACAATGTCCATGAACCCTTGATTAACTTGAGAAAAATTAGAGGGGCCTGAGATTCCCGATATAGTTAAGACCAAAATCAGAAAACGGTTTTCTGACTGTTATTATGATCTTGCCCTACCTCCAGGCTGCTCCAGAGGAGGAAGTAGGAGTTACAATGGGGGCTGAGACATTCAGACTTAATAACGTGCTCAGAAACCTCAAACTCGGCTTCCCTGTCTCTCCCAGGAGACACAGGATAACCCCTAGCCAATGGGAGCTGCAGAAGTAACCTTTGCAAGAGGCAGCAGGAGGAGGAAAGCCTTGGGCTTTAGGTCCCACAAGGAAAATCTGCAGCTGCGGTTCATGGAGGACTGAAGGAAAATAAATATAACTGGATGTGGAATGGATGCAAGCCCCAAACGGACTCACAGAGCCACAGGGTCTGACCCCGGGTCTGCCTCTAATTGCATATGTATGTTGGAAAACATTGTCACATAGCTCTAAGCCTCAGTCTCTCTTCTGTGAAGGAAAGTTTTTCTCGTTCCAAGCACCCAGCGAGACCATGGCGTGGCCCCTTCTCAAAACTTAAAACAACCCTAAATGTTTCTCTTCTAAAACATGACAGAAGTTTGGAGAACAGTCTAGAAGACGAGGTCAAAACAAATCTATGGCAGTTACTTATGGGAAATCCAGACTAATTAACTTAGGATGGAGTTCAGAATCCTGGAAATCATGGGAGTACTCACTCTTTCCCACTCTCCCTCGTGAAGTGTGTGCGTTGTGTTGTTGACAGACTTGGAAGGCGCTATTTGCCGTAGGAGAAGAGCTATTGGCTGCAGGAAGAAGGGACGGGGGTCTCAGTGTGAAGGTGCCCCGACCACGGCGACTGAGCAACGCTTGATCCTGAAATATCTGTTCTTTCTGCAAACTCAGGCTGCTGCCCTGAACACCCTCTCGCTTTTCTTCACTCTGAGCAAACCGGAATGAGCAGGAGTGCGCGTCCACAGTGCTCCTTTGCCCCGGTGATGTGTACAAATGTATGCAGCCAAGCTCCTCTCAAGTAGATTAAGTGAATGGAAAAGTTTAACAAAGTCTCAGTAATTTTGCTAAGATCTCACTGGCAAACAGCCATGAAAAAAAAAAGTTTTCGGAAAGGGAAAAAAAGTTGACGCTTGCAGTCTGCTGCAGGGCACCTCCAAAGCAGCAAAGGAGACCACAGACCTGGCTGAGGATTACTGCGTCTTAACCAGCTTCCCCGGGGAATGCTGGACCCGATATCATCTAGAAATTGGAAGGAAAATGGTGAGTGCTGACACTCCTAAACAGGTACACAGTGTTTTCATATTCAAAGCTCTTTAATGTTACCCTTAGGAGCCTTGCAAGATAAGAGAAGAAGTGATTATATCCCCAGTTTGCGAAAGGGAGAATCAAAGCTGAAGGGTCAGGCAATTTGCACAGAAAATAATTGGAGTCAGTGTCCAACCAGCATCAGGCCTCAGGGGTTCCTAGAACTGAAGCCAGAGCTCAGGAAAATGAGACCCAGAGCTTGGGTTTGAAAAGCTTATATCAAAGAAACAGGGACCCAAGCACACGCTCATAATTAAAAATGATTGGACAAAACTCAGGCATGCTGAAGAACAAAGGAGGCTGATTCATAGCTAAAATAGCAAGTAAGTGGCACTTCATTGAACATTAAATTAATTCCCGAGAGTTTATTCTGACGGTGCATTGCCATTTATGGATATCAACTATGCATTGATAAGAAACGAGAGATTAGAATTAAGAAACATCTAGATTCCTGAATGTATCTCTGAAGAATAGCTGCGGAATTTTGGAGGAGCTAAAATTAAATTGAATTAATGAAATTTAGATTTGAAATTTCTCCCTCCATATCTATCTTTTTGTTTCTACCTTTCATTTAGCATTATTTTATCCAAACTATGGGCTACAACATTAATTTTTTTTCAAAAATATGTTTACAAGCTTGTTTTTTAACTCAACAACCATTAGAAATTTGCTGAATATATTGTAAGAGCTCCCATTTCTATCTCTGGGTGACTTTACCATGAACATGGATGTTTGTATTTAGTCTGCATATACGCACGGAAAAGGAGAGGGTCAGCTGGTGTGACTGGAGGTACAGATCGAAGTGATATGGCCACACACCAATGAATGTTGGCCGCCAACAGAATCTGAAGAAAAAGGGGAGCAGATTACCCCTGGTGTCTGGTGAGGAAGCACAGGACTGTCATCATTTCAGTGAAACTGACTTCCAGAGTTCTGGTCTCCAGGACTATAAGACAGCACATCCATAGTGATGCATTCTTCCAAGTACGTCAGAAACATTTGCGGCATTTGTAGTCTCACAGTAGCCTTAACTGTCCTGTCATGGGATATAACTTAGTGACAGTCTCCCGGATTAGGAATTCAAACTTGGACACAGGATGAGGGTGTCACCGTTCTTCCTCCTATAGTCTTTGTATCCATCAACTTGGTGTGTCTGAAAGTTCCTTCACTCCGTCCCTACAGCTCACTTCATCCCACGCTTGTATTTATACGACATAATTTAGTGGCTTAGGACATAGCCTGGTACTGCTAAAGTAGTTCTATTTCAGCATTACAGGCTTTGAGTCCAGTACTCCATCTAATTTTCTCACTGGTGAAGTAACGTCACTTCACAGGACTCTTGAACTAATCAAATGATCTTTTGTAGGCAAAGTTCTTAGAGTATCTATCGCTTTGTAGATGATGATCCATAATGATGTTAAGTAGCATTTTTTCCATCTCCACCAACATCCCCAGCATCAGATAGGTGGTTAGAGGGAACATGGGAACATTAATTTTGAATGATAAAACAGTAGAAGCAATGGCTCACACGCTAATCACAGATGGTCCATGATGTGCACACTGTTACTTTCTTCTTGGATCTCCTGGAAACCCTCAAGGGTCAATGCTCAGCTCACTGGTTCTGGATAGTGCAAAATAATCTTAAGTGGTAATACTCTGCCCACAGCAGAGTTTCTTCAGAGAGCCTATCCAGGGATTCTATGTATCACAGCCTCAGGCTTAGGTTCAAATTACCCACCTGTCACTTCTACCACATTGTACTGATCAAAGCACCCACCTAAATTGTCAAGATACATCCTACCTATCTGTGTGTGAGTCACTTTTCATGGAGGTGTTTGTTTAGTGAAAAAAATAATTCAAGGTCATTACTTTCGACCTACCAGAATGAGCCTTGGGAAAGATTTCTAGGCCTGAACTTTAGCCAATGCTACCCTGGGCAAATCTTGTAACTTTAAGTACAGTGGCAGCACCTCTGGACCTATCGCATGCCCAACACTGTGCTAGAATCTTCCAGGAAAGGCAGGAAAATGCTCTCTATCCTTAGGAAGCTTTCCTTAAAGGGTTGCCAGGATGACAAAGAGACAGTAGCTTGAAACTTCATTACACAATGCTTGGAGGTATCTGGTATCTAGTTGTCACTTAGGAAATAAATGATTATTCTGATTATTCCAAATTCACCAGAATGCCCTGATTTCATTTACAGATGAGAACGGAAGACACGTGATCTGTAGAAGTCTGCTTGTGTTTCATAACAGAATGCACGGGTTAGATGGCCTGGGTAAAGGAAACACAGTCTCACAATTTAGAAGCTGGGAAGTCAAAGATTAAGGTCCCAGCCAAGTGGACTTCATTTCAAGACCTGTTCTTGTGGCTTCCAGATAGCTACCATCTCACTAGTTACATGTGCAGGTGACCTCTTTATGTGTGTACGATGAGAGAAGGAGAAAGAAAAGGGGAGAGGAGAGCAGAAAGAAGAAAAAGTGGAAGGAGGGAAGAGAAGAGAGAGGAGGGGAAGGGGGAATGCTCTGGTATTGCTTTCTGAGTCCAGCAGGCAGATTACCAGGACTTTCTCACTTAGAACTTCATTTAATCAAAATTCCCTCCTAAAGCAGACAGCCGAAAATAACTTCAAGTTAGGGTTAGAGTTTCAACACATGCATTCTGTAGGTACGTGGGATTCATTCTGTAACCCCTTGCAAAGCCTTTCCTCTTGCGGGCCCTTAGGGTAAAATGCTCTGTTGCACTCACTCTGGAGGCCGACAGTGATGTTACAGCACGGAAGCTGAGTCGTGTTCTAAGTAAATATTTGTAGTCAGAACTGGAAGCGTGCATGTCACCCCAGTTTTGTTCTAAAAAATGCAATAACATGCACGGGGTGCAATTACCATAGCCGTAAACACACAATGTCCCGAGTCACCCTGAAACAAGGATGGGCGCTCAGATGCCTTTCACTGCCCGAGAAATGAAGAAGCCCAGATAATAACTTCGGCCTTAGACACAGCTTTACTTTTTTGTTCAAGGGCTTTATTGTAAATCCTCCATGTCAGAACGAAGAGTATAAACGGAGAAGTGAACTAGGACTCCAACCACCTGGCTTATGGACCCAGCATTAAGCACTAACAGGCTCTGTGACCCAAAGTAATCTACTTAACCTCACATAGTCTCGGCGCACAGGGAGACAGCGGGGTTGCTTAGTGCTACTCACAGTAACCCATAGTGCTCTGGGGTAACAGAGCCCTAACATCTGAAGAGCCTCCGGCGTCCGTCTCAGACCAGCGCCCCTCCTTTTTTTTTTTAACTCTTATAGATGTCATTTGAAGAAATAATTCATAGATTTAAAAATGTGAAACTAGTAATGATCATTAGACATAATGCTAGAGACTTGTTCGTAAAGGCAGTTACAAATAAACAGGATCTTGTTGCCAGTCAGAATCCGGATTCGTATGTCACATGTGGACCTTTCTAAACTGGTCCTAGATGATACGAATACAGCCTATCCCCAGATCACACTCTCTGAAGGAACGGATTAGGTTAGAATAGGAATAGTCACTCCCGATTTTTCCTTTGCTGAAGGAAACTCCTCCTAGCTCAGGCAATGAGTAGCTACCCAACAAGAAAAACCTAACCAAGCTTTGTCAACATATAAGTCACCATCAGTTTCACACACCAGATGCTTTTCCTCATGAAGGAGCAACTTTTGGAGTTACGCTAGAGACACATGCTGGCCTAGGTTGACTTAGTTAAAGGGTGGGTGCCTCAAACTCGCGTGGAATCCCCAGCAAATCTCTGGGAGGGCCCACTACAGCTCCTTTACCTTCCCGGTTCTTCTCTCCATTTTCTCACTCTGCATTGCTGTTTCCAGGTGAGATGGGAAATCGAAGGACCAAAATGCCAATAATCAGAAAGGATTTTCTTGCAGTATTTGCAGTTCAGATGGAATTGGAATGTAACGGAAAAAAAAAATCTCAGGAGCGAAGTAAATCCTGAGACCATCCAATTTGCAGAGCCCCAAGTAGCTAGGAATCTAATGGTTGGTGGGTATCTGAAGTCTCAGGCCTCTACAGGCTTCCTGTCACTCATTTCAATACCAGAGCCTTCTAGTCCCTGTAGCTCCGGTTCCCCCAACAAGGTGGGTAATTAGTCTGCTATCGGCCCTGTCAGAGCTATTACACTCAGAGGCTCCCACCTCCCTGACGAACCATATTATTAGAGGTGGCAAGATAATCCAGAGCCGAATAGTTTGAAAAGCCACATGAAAACTGCAAAGATGAATTAAATTACATTCTGGAGACTAAAGAATGAAATTGGAAATGAGGCGATTTCTTATTCAAGAAGTCTTCTTCACTCTTCTCCTGGAATGTAAACACGGGGCTCTCTGCAGAGGCTGGGGTCACCCGCTGCCTAGGGAAAGCAGCTTGAATTTTATTACCTCGGTGATCCTTGGCAGCATGCACACTTCAGGAGGCACAAACCCTGCTCCCTTTACTTGGTCTCCTGTGCAGATTTCTAGCTTTCATAACATTTTAATTAAATTTGGACTTGTCTTTCTCCCTCACCTTACTCTCTGCATCAAAGGAGAGGCTTTTCATGGGCCGCCTGGCTGGGGGCCCTGTAATTCTTCCATTCCAGAAGCGGGCTTCTTTGTCATAGAAGGCAAGTGGCAGTTAATTCAGAGCGGGGGGTAACCTGCAGCGTGTCTAAGAAATAGCAGCACCTACCTCCAGGGTGACTTATACATAAAGATAATGAATTCTATACTGCAAATTTACAGACAGGTCAAATAAGAAATGGCTTTGCATTTGATAGTACACTGGGCATTTGGTAGTTGCCACACGATAAATAATTGATCTTGCGTAGTCACTTGCTATGTAAATGGTAAGCCATGTATATTAGCAAATTGAGCTCTGAGAATAAAATGGACATCTGAGGCCAGGTGAATCTCTCTCTAGACATATTATAACCACTGCTCCCCATGGTGCTGAACTGGTCACTTCACTCTTCACTAAGGAAGGGAATTAGGATTTAACTGGAAAGGGCGTGATTTTTTTTTCTTCCTGATGAAGTGATATTTACAAAGAAGCAACTGAGTAACTTGAGTGTCTATTGGAAGTGTTGGCTTCAGCACACCTTGGGTGGATAGCAATGACTCAAAAATCAGTATGACTGGAAGACGTTAAAAACTTGGTAAAATAACTAAATGTTTCCATTTTAATGCCTTTTTTTGCCAAATAGATTTTGGCTACCTGAAACCACAGGTAACCTTTTGGTCACTGAGCCATATTTCATGATTCCTTGTACAACAGTTACTTATGGACTTCTCATTGACATTTATGATAAGTTTTGGTATCAAATCTGTTGAAACATAATTTATTCAAATTGCTTCAGTATTCAACTATTTTAAAAAAGAAAGAAAAACAAAACAGAAGTTGTACCTGAAACCTTCAAATCTCTGTAAAAATCTTCAATGCACCTGAGCAAGGTGGACGGCCACAGTTTTCAGCGTGCTGCTGCAATCTGGCTGAAGTGTTTTAAATATTCATTTAAAAAATATTCTCCACACACACGTAGATGTCCCAAATGGAGACAAAGCCCAGGGATGAGTGTGGAGGAACTGTGATGGCAGCCTCTGAGGACATTTTCACCATGAGGAAAGCATTGTGGCATTGTGAACCATATAGCTTTGGGGCCAAAGATGCAGGAGAAGAAGGTGGTTTGAGTGTGCCTCTGTTGGTTACAGTTGTGCCAGAGAACCAGAAATGCAAAGCACATGGTTTTGCACCAGGAGTGAGCCCTTTAGGATACTGGAGGATCAAATCCAAAGTCTGTAGGGCAGGCAGTCAGAAAAGGAAGACCATGGTCGACAAGCAAAGCTGTCACTAATCAGCATCCGTCAGGAAAGAGAGAGAAGTAGTGAACAATTGTAAGCACAGTTGCTGTTTGGAGTCTCTGATCTCAGCGCATAAGCCCCCTCTAAAGGACTTTGAGTTAAGCAAAGAGGGCCCACCAGTGATAATATTTCTTTGGTTCATGCAGCAATATGGCTATTCACTAAGTAAGTCACATAGTGTTGTAAAAGGGAAATGGGATGCTTTTCATCCCTCCTGGTTCCTAGCTGCCCGGCTAGCTTTACAGAAATAATTACATGGAAACTATATTTATTTAAACACTGCTTGGCCCATTATATCTAGCCTCTTATTGGCTCTCACATATTGATTCAACCCATTTCTAATAACCTGTATCGCCACATGATTGTGGTTTACCGGTATGAGTCTAATCAACGTCTGTCTCGGCGAGAAGAGCCATGGCATCTGCTTGACTCTGCTTTCTTTCTCCCAGCATTCTATTCGGTCTACTCTACTTATCTAAATTTTGTCCTATCAAAAAGTCAAGGCAGTCTCTTTATTTAACCAATGAAAGCAACACATAGAAAGAAGACCCTCCTACACCAACATAGATTAGTGTTAATGTAATAAAAAGACCAGAAGGTGTGTATGCCACAAGATGGTCACTGCTTCCTTGCAATGACTTATTCAGCCTACCTATATGAATAACTAGACATGAAAATCTAGTCTATAATTCAGGCTAACCAAATTGTCACAAAAACCCAACAGATAACTGATATTAATGCTCATCTAGATATGTCAACCTTGAAACTGTGTATCTTTTCCTGGGAGATTTTGATAACTATGTAAATGCTAAAGTCATAGAACTAGTGCAACAACACAAACACTTTGAAGCTGAAAGACAGTTCTGCATTATGCCAGTGAAAATCAAGCAGGAATAAGTTTCCTTTCAGTAAAAGTCATGCTGAATGAAGTGGGAAATGGGAAAAATGGGGGATTCTTTAATTGGGGATGGGTCAGGTGGTCAATACAGAAGGAAGAAGCAGGAGGGGAAAATAACACTGAGGATATTTGAAACAGCCATAAAGAATCATCTTATTTCTATTTACCTAAAATTACAAATTACATATAACATGTGTGTGTGCGCGCGCGCGCACGCTAGCAGAATAGCAAGGAGTGAGGAGCCACTGGGAGTGGTTCCCCTGTGAAAATGATGGCAATGGAAGACTCTGAGCAGGTGTCACTGTGCCCTGTGCACAATTCACAAGCACAGTTCACAGTTAGCCATGGCTACAGTCACTGTGAATTGTAACTAGCCGCCTTAGTCTGTTCCCGAGTAACTCAAAGCAGTTTCGCCCACATGGTTTCCAAGCATACTACAAAGAGACAAAACAGTAGAGTGATCAGTAGAGCTATACCACTAGGCCTGGGGCTAGGACTATGGATGTGCCTCTCGCGCTGAAAGTAAATCAAGCCTATTTTATTATGAATGAAGTCCCCATCTGCTTAGATGGGACCCCACTACAGTCCCAAAGTATTGTTGACTATCCACCTGGACTCTCATTACCTAGAACCATTCTGTGGTCAGTAAATCCCTCAATATTGTGCTCTGTCATTCTGTATCTCGGTATTCCCCCCTTACATACTTGGTTTGTCTTCAGGCACTAGGACTGGGTAGCGCACACGTGAGGTGTGGGCTAAGTTGTAGCCTTATGGCAGAAGAAATTCAGCTGGAATGTAGCCATGAGGATCTGAGTATTAATGTAGAGGGGACTACGGATTACACTCCTCAGCTACCAGCTCAACTCCAGTGGCACCTGGGTATTCACATTCAGATACTGTGTCACTGGCATGCCCTAGGGTATCTGGTTACTGTCTCAGAGAATGACCATGACACAACTCAGCACAAGGTCTGAAAGCCTACATCAGAGGGAAAAGCACCAAAACCAGACTGTCAGGGTGGGTCTGAAAGAACAATCAGAATTGCAAGAGAGTAGCAAACATAAAACATGAAACAGATAGGCAAAGTAGTCTAAAACCTAACTGCCAAGTACAAAGGTCTGAATAGAGAAGCAACTCAAAAGGCAATAAACTAGCCCAGGAACTACCAGAAACCTTGTCATACCTTCTGATGTCTCCCCTTTGCATATGATTAGCCCTAGAGTAAAATTCAGCTTGCCTGAAGCTCTCCTGCTTCCCTTGTGGAATCCAAACCAGAGTTTACCTTTGATCCCAGATAATACTTATGTAGAGTGAAATTAGAAGTTCTTAAGGGACATTTTACAGACAAGAAATAATAATCCTAGTAAAGAAGTAACTGACTGTTAACGTTTAGAAAAAATATCTTTTTACAAATTTAATAGGTTTGGAAAATATTTTTCCATAACTTTAAATTAGTGTAATGCTGGTCTTCTTTCTTCCCCTTAGGAAAAGTACACGATAATCAAACACCAAAAAAAAAAAAATTGCAGTTGAAAATAAGCAAAATATTACTACATTATTAATATAGTAGGGATGATATGGAAAATCATTTGGGTAAGTAGGCAAGAGAGAGAGAAACCCCCAGATATGAAAAGGGTTTATTAAAATGATGATTAGCAAAATTTCACTTAGAATTCAACCAATCTGTATATATGACCTTGATTGTGGATCTGTCTTTTTGTGGGGGTTTTAATAAGAAATGTCCTCTACAGGCTTAGTTATTAGAACACTTGCATCCCAATTGGTGGGGTGCTGTTTGGAAAAGCTGTGGGACCTTTAGAAGGCCTTGTGGAGGAAGCAATTCCCTAGGGATGGGGGGGGGGGATTTGAAGGTTTACACCTTCACCTGACTTCCTGTTCTGTCTCACAGCTTTCTGTGCACGGGTGAAAACGTGGTCAGCTATCTTCAGAGTCCTACAGCTGTTATTTCACCTGCCTACTGCCATGATTTCTCCACTGCACTGGACTCTCTAGAATTGTAAGTTAACATAAGCCTTTCCCTAAATTGCTTTCTCTCAGTGTGTTTATTATAGATGTACCTAATGTCTATCTGTCTGTCTACCTATTCATCCATCTATCAATCAATCAATCTATCTATTTATCTATCTATCTATCTTGCTGTTTTGTTTTTGTTTTTTCGAGACAGGGTTTCTCTGTAGCTTTGGAGCCTGTCCTGGAACTAGCTCTTGTAGACCAGGCTGACCTCGAACTCACAGAGATCTTCCTGCCTCTGCCTCCCGAGTGCTGGGATTAAAGGCGTGCCCCACCACAACCTGACTTATCTATCTCTTATATGCATCTATTTTTCTCCTTGACTCTCCCAGCTAGAAATGTCACCAAAATAGAAAAGGGGTTACACTGGATATAATTAAAAGATAGAGTGAAATGGCAGAGAGCAATGTTAGACGAACAAAAGTGGAAGGTGAAAAATAAGGACAAAGAAAGAGCGGGAAATAAACACAACATGAGAAAGAGGTAGATGCCGATGATGTGAAGGAAAAGATGAACAAAAGCTTAGGGAAGAGAAATAGGAGGACAACACCAGAGTCACAGTGTGACTTAGCACACTGGCAGACCCTACTCTAACCAGGGGATGTTCTGAAAATCTGAAGCTGGACCTGGACCTTAACAGGAGAAAACAGAGATGGGAGGAGAGGCTCAATGTGTGCAATGGTTAAGGTCAAGACATCCTACAATAAGTTAAATATTGGTAAATAAAAGTCTACTTACTGACTTCTTAGATTTTTGATTTAATAAGCGAGATGTCAAAAGAAGCTTCTGGAAACTTTTCCTTTTCCCAGACTTGTGTTTTCCACAGGTTGCCTATTTCTATTATCTTCCACCCCCTCTCTCCATCAGATCCCCCTCTTCATTGATCAAAACTTTATCTACTCAAAATTTTCTGTCTTCCAAGGCCAATAGACTCCTGCTCTTGTCCAATGAGGCTACTTTTTAGAAGACCAGTGCTCTTTCTATAGGTACATCCACCCAATTACTATTTCAAACACTTGTCCCAAGCTTCCCCTGAATCCTCAGAATCCTGAACATGTGACCTCCATTACATTGCTTGATACTTACCCTCATTGTGCCTCAGTCACAAGTGCATTTTGCTTTCTTAAGCATATCTAGCAACTGTTTCAGACCTGCTCAAACTTGTTCTCCAACTCCTAAGCCCCATGAAGCCTTCTCCCAGATGTTTCCCTTGCCATTTATTAACTCTTAAGTTTTGCCTTTGTATTGGGTCATTTTGTTTATTAACTTGACAGAAGCTAGAATCATCAGAGAAGGAAATGTCTCTCTGAGATCCATCTATAAGGCATTTTCTCATTTAGTAATCAATGGGACTCAACCCATGAGGTGGGAGCCATCCCTGGGCTTCTGGTTCTGGGTTCTTAAGAAGGTAGGTTGAGCAAACCATGGGATGCAAGCCAGTAAGAGGCTCCCTTTCATTGTCTCTGTATCAGCTCCTGTTTCCAGGATCCTGCCCTGTTTTTGAATTCCTGTCCTGACTTCCTACAGTAGTGAACGGCCATGGGAAAGTAAAAGCCCAATAAACCCTTTCCTCCCCAGCTTGTTTCTTGGTCATGGTGCTTCACATGGTCACAGCAATAGACACCCTAACTAAGATAATCGTCCAGGAGGAATTTTCTTTGAATAGAGAACAAGCTGTGGTAAATCAGGGCACACTCCTTTCCCACATACCTACCAGAGTATCAGAACAGACCCTTAGAGGTTAGATACCTCACTATCATACACCTGAGCTCACCATGCATCCTAGAACCTAGACATGTAAGTTCAAGGGCAGATGCTTCCAGTTTTGTCTAGCTAGTTGTTGCTATGTTGCAAGGCTTAGTAGCACCTGGGAAATTCCTCATCTTTGTCATTCACAGAGGTAAAGAACTAGCTAATAAACACTTTAAGCATTACAGGTATGCGGTCCATGTCACATAGCATGGAAATGGCCATAAAGGGGATGCAGCAAACATGGATGAGAGTGGCTATATCCCCAAAGAGTCATGAAAATTCAAATTCTATATACTTTCTAGATATAACAATATTTTACCCTTCTTCAATCTTTTTCCATTTTTTAAATAAAAAGAAACAAACTATTCCAATTTGGGGGTCTATAAAAAACAGGCAGGAATCTGATTTTGGTTTGACACCTGACCTGACATGTTTTATAACGGCTTAACGATTTTGGCATTCTTACTTCCCTCCTTTTACTTCTATCATTTTTCTTAATCTTAAAAACAAGCAAAAATCTCGCAACAATAATAAATACTGCCCCCTAGATGGAGAACATTCTACTTGTAACATTCAGACTCGAGGATTGCTTAAATTTTTTCACACGACTTTCCAGTTCTCTTAATGTCAGGGTTCTTTAGCGTGTCTCAGAAGACTCTCCTGCATTCAGCTCACACCCTCAGTCTTCTTGGCTGCACAGCCTTTCCCATCCTTTCCCTAAGCATTCCTGCTCTATCCACAGTTACCCACTGTAGGTTGCCTTATTTTCACCCTGACTTTCTCAACATAGTGGTTACTATCAATTTAGTGGGAACTCCTGGCATGCATGTTGGTAATTAGCCATTCCAGGTTCCTGGTCAACTCTTTCTATTTCATGTGCCAGACAACATCACCTCCTCTTCCAGTCTTCTGCCACTGGAAGAGCTAGAAATGCCCGTTCCAGTTTTCCCTAACCGTTAGGCCATTTCCCTGTGATCCAGTTGTAATCAATGAGACTCGTTAAGAAAACAATTCTCCAGCTTTTAATGTTGTTGATATTTGGCTGTACTATTTAGTTTTAAAAGTGGGGTAGTAAAAGGCTTAAGAGAGAAGTCAGCATTTAAGGTGGCTTGGCTGCTCCTGCAGAGGACCCAGGTTTAGTTCCTAGCTTCTAAATGCTGAGCCAAACCATTTGTTCCATGGGATCTAGTGCCCTCTTCTGGCCTCCTCAGGTACCAGGCACACATGTGGTGTAGTTACATTCTCAGAGGAAGACAGAAACAAAAAAACAACAATCCAAATCAACTTTTTTTTTTTTAAACAAGAGAAATGACTGTATAAAACATACACATAAGGATTTTTGTTTTGAGGATATTACGTCATTTATGCTTCCGGAGAACCATAAGAGATGTTCAATATGTTTTTCCTTGCTTTATGATGAGGAAAGGGAACTGCAAATGTTCAGTGCTTCACAGATCTTTAAGGCGAGAAGTTACAGAATTCAAGTTTACCTCTGGATTTCATCCCAGACTGAGCTGATCCTCCACTGCAATTACTGAATGATTAACTAATGGTGATAAGACTTAGTTATTCACTTTCGGTTGTTAAATCTGATAGCATGTATATATATATCCAAACGAAGAAAATGACCAAACTTACTTTTATGGGAAAAATAAAAAGGTCATTTTTGAAATAACAGATATGGAAGCGAGGCTATTACACATCACTGGACTAGAGTTGCTGGAGATGAAGCTCAGCAATACCACACCTCCTGCATTGCATGTGTGAGATCATGGATGCAATCCTTGGGACTGTGAAAACAAACCAAACAAACGCAACTATGCATGGAACATATGAGCAAAGGTACCTATAAATTGCTTGAGTTTGGAGAAAGATATTTTGATGAGGTAAAATGTTGACAGAAACTCTTTACACTGGCTCGTATTTGTTTAACAAGATAAAAATGTTAGGGGTCACTGGATAACTGAATATCAGTTTTCACCAAGGCAAATACTGTTATTTGGTACCTATGATTTCAACTGTCTAGAGACCATCCAGAAGGCTGACATGAATGTGGCAGGTGCTCTATACATGGTACCCATGCGGGATCTTTGTAGCCACTTCCAGTAACTGGTGCACAGCTGGACTATACTCACAAGGCAGGGAGCTTTCTCTGCAGAACTCAGCTCTCTGCTGGCATCTGGAAGACTACAAAATTATAAAGTCCTGGGAAATAAGGGTCAGATGTCTTTGCCAGGACAAGTTTCAAGATCATCTTAGTTCCATAATTTTCTTTGGAATATTATATGGAGCCTCAAACAATCCAATCACATAGACAGACAGCTCTTCCCTCCTCACTGGCCTTTAACAGAATCCCCAGAGAACATCCCCACAACCCTTTGACATTCTGTTCTCCTCTACTGGATTGTGTGTTCCAGAAATCCTTCCTAAGACTAAGATTAATTCTGAAAGTGCAAAGCATATGTATATATATTTTTTTCTGTTTGATTGAAATGTGTATCTCTCTAGAGAGGTGAATAAAATGGTATGGGGTAATGCTAAAAAATAATGTATTTCCAAATAAATTTCCCCAAATAAAACTGATAATAAAGTAGATGGTCTGAAAATACTAAGAAAAAAAATGTCATTCTTCCACTAGATTCTGATTTTAAAGTAAGAGAGCAATAATAAAGTAAAAAGGTACAAATATTCTTCCAAAAGTTTATAGTAATCACAAATGATCTCAATAAGCAATAAAATATATTGAGCGAAAAATTGTAAAGTAACCTCTTGAAGAATTCCAACAAATTCACTGTGATAAAATCATATTTCCCATTAGGACAAGAACAGACTGACGCAATAAAGAACATAGAACTGAACAGAAAATGTTACGGTTAACATGAGCTGAGGTGCATGTCAAAGGCAACTAAAGGTTTTTCTGGTTTTTTTTTTTATCAAATAAACCTAAATGAAAACTAAAGATTATTTCCATTTTACTTTTCCTGTTAAATTCATAAAAATAACACAAAATTAATGAAAGGAGGAAGAGAGGATACCTGGAGGAAGGTAGACTAACTAATGTAATTTAATAAACCAAGAAAGAGCGATGTTGCTTGATTATATTTTTTTCCATTTTTTTTTATTGTAGCAAAATAATACTTGACAAAAAAGGAGTATAAAAGATATTGAATTCAAATAATGGGCAAAGTGATTTGGGCTACCTTTATTTTAGAGTTTTTTGGGGCATTCATTCAAAGCACAGACCTATGACTTTGAAACAGTTGCTCAACAATATTTTATGTCTTGTATCCTATACAGGTTGTAAAACATAATAATTTACATTTATTTAGTTATTAGTCCATTCTTGCTGAATTCCCCATTCTTTATTTCTGGTAGGTACCCCTTCCTCTCAGCGTTAGACTCTTCCAATATAATGTCTAGGTATCGGGACACATCTTTGCCTCCTATTTAGTACACATTATTGTGGTTGGGGTAAGTGCCCTCAAATAAAGGTCCATATGTGAAGATTACCAAATAATGCCAGCAAATACCCGAGACCCCTGAACAACTTCTTGCTGAATTTTCCATGCTTTATTTCTGGTAGGTAACCCTTCATCTCAGCTTTAGACTCTTCCAATAGAATGTCTAGGTATCAGGACACATCTTTGCCTCCTATTTAGTACACATTATTGTGGTTGGGATAAGTGCCCTCAAATAAAGGTCCATATGTGAAGATAGTCACCAGCCAACAGTGCTATTGCATGGTAATTGGATGTTGGGAATATGAGGCTAAATTGAAGAAAGCTATGTTATTAGTGGTGTGCCCTGGAACTGTCACAGGTTCAAAAGTAACAGGGTCAACCTGCCATGCCCTTTGTAGACAGCTATACCGTAACATCTCTGCCGGAAATGCCAGCACTAACCTACTCTGAAGCAAACTCAAGTGAAATTATTTTTTAAAAAATCCCTCATGATAAGTGACTTTCTAGGGCACAAAACAGTAGTAGAAAGCTTACTTACAGAGATCTCTCTACTCTGATTTGAACTTCATTTCCGTGTGTAGTATTTCATCGTTGGGTTGCTGCATTTATATTTTGCCTTGCACTTTCAACACCAAAGTCAGTACATCCCTTACTCTGCATCCTCTAAACATCTAGAAGGTTCCTACAAACACTTCTGTCACAAGCATTTACTGATGAGGCAAATAAGTAAGAAAAAAAAGTATTATCTGCATCAGCAACATTCAGAGAGTCGAATTCTCTCCTTAAAGTTTTATGAGAAAGTCAGCTGAGCTTGGGCTATGTCCTGTGGACAGGCTCATACTTAGCTAAAAATTATTTTAAAGCGGATTCTTAAAATATTAATGCCTATTTTTTTCATAAAGGCCACTGGTGAGAAATAAACACAGTCTGCTTTTGAGAAACACATCTATCACACCTGAAGGTCAAATTTAGAGTAAAGTGACCAAACGAAATATCATCAAAGAAGATTAATTCATTGCTCTTTTCTCTGCTTTCACTGAGGCTTGAAAGGTTTTACTTCATTAAGACAATAAACTATGGTGAGCACTTGGAAGTACAGTGTGAAAAGCTTCTTTTGTGATACAACCCAACAGAAATTCAAACTACTCACAAGACGTGAAAAGATATTGGCCAAATTGTGGGCTCTTTATTTAATAATCAATCATGGAATTAGAAGGAAAAAATATATTAATTTGATAATTGTTCATTGTGAGAAGTCATTAGTCAGTTTGGTCTCCAGGAGAGCCAGAGACTTAAAGGTCAAATGTGGAGGATTTAGTCTGCTGGAAACAATAATGACATTCTAAATGATAGCTGTACGACCTATAAGAGTTAATGCATTTCTTAAGTAAGCACTTTAGCCCATTGTTAGCGATAGAAACAATCCTAACAACGTATAGCTAACAGAGCAGAAAACTTTAAAGATGTGTCTCTTACAGGAAACACTAAAGGTTAATTAAGTGACAATCTATTGTGCGGGGAGGAGGGAGCTTTTCTCTGAAACAATATTAGGTGCTAAATTATTATCATAAGATTACCAAATAATGCCAGCAAATACCCGAGACCCCTGAACAACTTCTTGCTGAATTCTCCATTCGTGATCAGCAGTTGCTCTGCAGGCAGCCCTGGCTCTTCACACCGGGATTTATGAGCTTAGATCAGCACATTGGAATTACACTAGGCAGCAACTGGAGCAGATGTTGGGATAAACAAAGGGCAAAGACCCTGGTGACACAATTACTCTGAACCTTTAGCATGTATTGGGTCCAAAGTGAGGACGTGAAAAGAGAGACCTTAGAAAGTAAGCTGTCGCTGACAGAGGAGGGCTGCAGGGGCAGTGAAGCCCAAGCCTGAGAAACTTGACCTAGGAACTGAAAGGGTTCTCAGCGTCTTGTGACAGGAGCTTGGTGGCCATTGTGTTGTTGAATCAGGATTCCAGGACCCTGTGTGCTGCTGAATTGTTTGGCTATGTGCTGGGATGGTGGAAGCCTTGCAGCATTTTCTCATTCGTTTCCCATGTGTTTGCAACGTGCGACTTTCGTTTATGAATTCCTTTGACCTACTTAATTGTTGGGATTTAGGTAGCTTGCTATATGTGTTTATCTCACCTCTTTTTCTATCCTTTACAATATTTCTTCTTATTTTGGGTAAAATTTTAAGTCTAGCCTCATGCATCGTGCTTTTATTTCATTATTTTGGAGTTTGTGTTCTGTATCTGAACAGATCACTTTCCCAACGTCTTCTGAAGGCAGCTCTTATCAATACAGTTGCAGTGAAGTCTAGTGATAATGTTTTATTAAATGTTACATTGAGGCTGAAATCCCCACAGCAGGCATCCTGCAATCATTACCAGTCTGAATATTTTTCTGTGCAAGAATGATAATGATAAACACGCAGCCTCAGTCGGAGACTTACCACTTATTACTTAATCCACAAACCCCCTGCAGGTGTATGCTGGTGTCTTCAAATGCCCACCCAAGGATTGTACAAAAGCTTAAAGCGAAACTACATAAAGAATTTTTTAAAGGTCTTATTATACAACCTAAGCGTTTTGCGTTTGGAAGATTATCATCTTACTAACGAGAAGCCAGTCGCGCTTACCACTAAGTATTCTCTCCAAGTATTTTGAAAATTCCTTGTAAAATATTTGTCTTATTTCAGTTAAGAGCCCCTGACACACTTCAAATGGTCGTTTGCTAAAATGTTTACCATGAGAACAAAGGAATTGTAGAATTGTTTTTGAAAAGCATCTCTGGATATCATAAGTTCTGCAGTTGTGGCTGGCTGAGCATTTCCAAGTCATGAGGAAGACCTGTGCACCAGGTTCAAAAGGTCAAACGGACTCAGACAGCACTCTGAGACAACAGCGGTGGGGACACACAGAAGTGGGACCACGAGGCACATACCCCCTGAGCAGCGCTGGGTATCTCAGCTGCAAAGCAACATGTAACTCGATTCTCATAATACCATGCCAACTTGTCAAGATTTCTTGTAAGTAATAGGCAGGTAAGATTTTAAGACCAAAACAAAGAGAGATTATATCTAGCACCTCTTGTCCAAGGCAAGAGGTACAGCCCCATTCTCACTTAAACGGGTTAAAACATACAAATGAGTCTAGGAAAAGAGATCTTGAGCAAAGAGTTGAAAGTAAGTGATAACTGATTTTAACGCAGTCTTTAGGTGATGATTAAAAAAAAATTGAAAAACCAGTGCTTCAAATAGACATATTTTTTTTTGAAAATATGTATGCTGCTTTAGACAAGGGCGTTTAAAAGATCGCCAATACAGAGAAAGTCGCAGTAAGTCCTCCGTGCAAACGGAGGTGACCTGGGCAATGAACTGATTGCCCTCGATCGTTCTTGTGGAAAATTCATGTGAAAGTATGGTATTGTAGCTGCTCCCTTGCTGAAGTTGCATGCGCCATATGGAGTAATAAAACACAGTGCTTGTCCCCAAAGAACAGATACATTGCAAGAGGCGATTTCTTGGGAACAAAGGAGGGCCAAGAACACTCTGACAAAAATGCAAGGACACAAGTACAGAAACATGTTTCCCTCGCCTGGAACAGCCACAGACAGCTTCGGAGGTACATTTGGCTTGGCTGAAAAGCCATGAGTAAGAAGGTTTTTTTCTCATTTTACTTCTTAAGTTTCCTCGTGAAAAATAAGTAAATAATTACCAAACATCGACTTTGGAGAATGTAAAGAGGAAGAGCATAGAAACAGCTCTGATTTTCCTCCATAACCATTATAGACATTTTGTTATGCATATGCAAACTTTGAAATTCTGTTCTCTGGACTATGAAGTATTAATGCTGTGGAAATATGTCCACAGAGTATTGCTAGGTGAAGACAGGAAGTTATCAAGTTGACTGTTTGTATATGTATGCAAGCACATAAATCATGTTATGTTTATTTGTATGTAATTTTAATTTATTTTTTCCGACATAGTATTTTTATTATTTGGGAATTTCACATAATGCCCCTGACCACACTCACTTCCCAGTCCTTTAGGTCTAACCTCCCACCCTTGTACCTCCCCTGCCACACACACATCAAAAAAAGTAAAAAAAAAAAAATTAAAAAAGTAAGAAAACAAGAGTCCACTTTGTGCTGTCTGTATACTCATTGCAGCCTGATCAAGTTCCCAGTCACCAGCTCCTTAAAGAAAACTGAGCCCCCGCCCCCTGCCAAAAGCCATCAACTGGGAAGAGCTTCACATAGACATCCCTATCACAATTTTAAAGAGCTCTCTCTTCAATGGCTTCCTGTCTTGACTGTTTCGGAGGCATAGGGTGGAATCTTCAGTGCCTCGCTTTCTCAGCTGGATGTCTGCAGTCAACACTACCACTGCAAAAGAAGCCTCCTTGCCTATTCCAGTCAGGGACAGGACGGATCATGGCCTTCCACATGGTTTCTGGAGACAGCTTGAACTACAGATATCCACATGGCCTCCAGTGGCAACAAGGACCACAGACCTCAGCGTGGCCTGCAATGGCAATATAGATCAGGGATATCAACAGGACTCTAAGTCGTACCTTGGACCACAGACGCCATCATGGTCCTTGGCAGCAGCACAGACTATGTACGTCAACCTGGCCTTTTGGTACTGAAAGACCCTAGAATTTCTAAGACTACGAGGGAAGTCCCCAGACTCAGTAATCCCGGCCAGCAGATGCAACAGCAAGAGGTTTATTTCGGTAGCGCTATCGGGTGACTCAGGGCTCCAGGGGGAGACTGAGCACCCCGAGCAAAATTTCAGCAAGCTTATATAGGCAAAATTAATTACGTAATCAGCAGTTTTCAGAGCATAAAGATCACTGGTTATTTTAAAGAGATCAGACAGTGACAATGGACAATGTTGTTTGTTCATGCTATTTCCTAGATGTTTCAATTTGACCCTGAAATTTCCCACTAACATTCTAAGTTTGGCACATGTGCCAACCATAGATATCCTGTTCTCCTAAGCAAACGGGATGTTCTCATGAGAACAGGCCAGCTTCAGGTCCTGGGGGTCTCGAGGGTCTTCCACCAAAACAGGGTGTTCTCATGAGAGCGGCTGATTGCAGGTCCTGATAGTCTTTCAAGCAACAGGATGTTCTCATGGGAGCAGGCCAGCTGCAGGTTCTGGTGTGTGTGTGTGGGGGGGGGGGGGTCCTGAGGGTCTTTCAGTACCATGAACCATAGACATCAACATAGTCACTCAAGGGAGCACAGACCATGGGCATCACCATGGCCTTATGTGGTACCATGGACCACAGACAATCAGTACAGCCTCAGGTGTTAATCCAGGCCAGGAACATTCACATGTTTTCTTGACCATGAAATGGACCACAGACACAAACATGACGTCATCTGGCAACACAAACTGCGAATATCAACGTGGCCTCTCTGGCGGCAGCACCACAAAGGTCTTTTGAGGAGGCCCAATCTAGAAAATAAACTTTTCTCTGTCTCAGATATCCTGTTGCTGCTTAGAATCGGGGTGATCACATGGCTGGGCAGCTTGTTAGTGGACAGAGCCCACCACCCTGCGGTAGCTACTCCACAATGAAATGCTACCCTACCCACCCACACCGGCCACCACCTCCTTGTCTTTCTGCTCTGTTCCTCCATCTTTCCCACCTCCCCATCTCACATTTGTTCACTGAAGTGGCATTGCTAACTGAAGTGCATCCCACACTAAGCTCACCCCCCTCCAAAATAGCTCTCCATGCAAATACTAATTGCAACTAGTCATTGTCTGTTTCAAGGTTTCTGGTTTCTGAAGCACCAGAACTGAAAAACTGGATTATGACTGAGACTAGTCTGGGTATCCTGCTGTTGCTCAGAGTTAGGCAGATCTTGTGGCTAGGCAGGACATCCAGGGGCAGAATCCACGTGAGCTCTAGTCTGCCACACGCCTTCATGTCCTCAAGTGCCAGTGCCCTGTGGCTCACCAGGTAAGACCACTGTGCTTGCAGCTTATGGGCCTTGACTGAGCGCTTTCCCCCCCTCCCAGTAGGGAGGGCAGTGAGGATTGCAGCAGCAGCTTGGGCTGCGGCAACCTCTGCTCCATGCTGCAGGCAGGCCCTTTAAGTTATTTTCTTTTTGTCTTTTTCTTTTGTTTTCGTTGTTTTTTTCCAAGAAAATTGCTTTAAAATGCATTGAATGTTTAATGACATACTTGTCACTTTTTAATACTCTTACAGGTTAAATATAATAAAAAGAAAGCAATATTTAGCTAATTATCTCAAAGTTGGTGATCAAGTTCAACCATTGAGGATAGACATTCTCTATAAAGCGAGTAAGAGTTCTCTACAATTTTTGTTTTATAAATAGACTAAACACACAGTTTGAAGGTTAAAAAATTCAACAACCCCGAGGAGGAAACCATTAAAATAGAATTAAGGGCTCGAAAGATGGCTCAGCCATTAAAGGCTAGGCTCACAACCAAAAATATAAAGTAGAATTAAGCGTTTCCCAGCAAAATCCTTTGGCTTTTTCAGTGACTTTCTCTCAAAGGGAAAATCAAATTCACAATGACAAGACAAAGGAATAGAATAGACTAAACAATAATTATGGCTTGAAGACCACATTTCACTATAAATAGATTATTAAAGCCAAACCTTCCACAAAGCACCATTTGAAATTTGGGGTTCAAACATAATTTTAATCAAGATTTGATTGAAGTCTTTCGACCTTGCAATTTTTAATTTCCATAGTGGTAATGTGAAAAACCACTTATCAATAAAGCATTATGTTAACAGTCACATTGTAGACGATTCTATGTTTATATTATGCTTTAGTAACTATTGGCTTAATGTGGGACAATGTGACTGTCAGCTGACCAAGCCATTTGGTTAAGCCCCTTCATGTTGTCTTGATGGTAGCAGTCCTCATAGTGACGGATATTGTGGGAATCTATTCAGTCAATTAGCTTATGGGGGACCAGGGACCTGACCTTTGGGCGTGATCTGAGGTGGTACATGTCTACTGATAACCTGCAAGAGAAAGCGTACTGGCTTTCTAACGCTGGCTTTCCGCCATCCTGGGTCTTTCCTCAAACTAAGCAAGGGCCACAGCAAGAGTACCATCACACCTTCTCTTACAGCTTGTCAGGGGACAGGGAGCACCTGAGACCACGCCCAAAGAGCCGGACCCCTAAAACTAATTGTCTGAATGGATTCCCACAACATATTACCTTATTGGTTTCTAGAAATAAAGTAACTTGTCTCCTTGGCCTCTCAGCTCCCTGCCCATTGGAACTGAAGTAATGGCCAGTCAGGACAAATGTATCCTGAACAACTAACGTTCTTTAACCCACAACTCAAGGGTTACCCCATTGCTAACTGCAGACTCCAAAAGAAAACTTTCTAGTTCCTTCCCAGCCTTCACTTTCTTCCCTATAGCAACGTGGCTTGCAAGCAGGATGGCAGACTCTGGGTCCAACAGGGACTGCCTCTGATGGTTTTTGTCCCCAGAGGTCTGCACTCTCTTAAGTCCTTGTTCCCTTGTCTGTCTTTCCTTCTAATGACCTTTCACCTGATGCCCAGCTGGGACTTCCCAATGGAGGTCTGCCTCAGCAACTTTCTTTCCGCTCTGTCCTGCAAGCCTCCTAGTATGCTCTTAGCTCTTGAGTGACCCTGACAGAGACAAAGCCTGCTTTGTGCTCCTTGCCACCGCTTGCTGATTTAACCTTGGATGAGATCCCCACATCCCTTTCTGGAAACTTCTTTTTTGTCTGTTGCCAGGCTGAGTTCTTAGAAAACCTGGGAAAGAATTTCTCCCAGACAACTCTCTCCTCCCAGGGCCCTCTCACTGAACAGACCCATTAGTGGGGAGTGTGACTTCCTTTCAGGCTGTGTGGGAAAAATCTTTTTCACCTCACCTCTTCTCACAGGACCTAAAGTCCTCCAATCACCAACAACCTTTTCTCTGTAACATGCAGGGTTGTTTGTTTGTTGGGGGTTTCTGTCCTGCCCAGTACCCCACAGCTGGCAAGCCCAAAGAAAATCACACAAAGATCTCTATTAGTTATAAAGCTAATTGGCCCATTAGGTCAGGCTACTTATTAGCTAACTCTCACATCTTGATTAACCCATTTTTCTGATCTATTTTAGTCATGTGGCTCAGTACCAAAAGTGGGGCAGTTCACATCATGCTGATTCGGTGATCTGGGCAGGAACGGGAGGAATCAACTTTCTCCTCCCCAGAATTCTCCTGCTCTCCTTGCATCATTTCCACTTCCTGTCTGGTTTTCCCACCTACACCTCCTGCCTGGCCAATCAGTGTTTATTTAAAACATGATTGACAGAATACAAACAATTCTCTCACACCACTTCCCCCTCTTTTTTTAAAAAAACAAAGGAAAATATCCATAGTCCATATTTTGGGAATGTAGGTGTAGTATTCCAGGCTACTTCCAGCTGTTTGGGGGTGCTGATAATCTTACGGGGACCTAAAGGAAGTTTAGAGTTATGATCAAGTCCTGACTGAAGTATCCTGTGAGTCTCGATCATCTCAGGCAGCGGTCTTGAACCTGTTTTGGATGAAGAACTCAGACATCTGTGCCATCTGTTCCTACTAGAGATTCCTCAGGTGGTCTCCCTTGTTCAAACTGGATTTTTCTTAACTCAGAATAAATCCAGAGCCTCTCGTTTTCTGTAGAAACAAAAGCAAAATCTCTTCTCCAAAGTAACATACCTTTTGACTTAAATTTTGAAGCCAAGGTATTTTCAAAATACCTATTTTGGATTAAATCTGCAGCATTTATAAGCAAATACCTTTTAGTAGCTGTTGCTCCTTCCTCAGCATTCAAACAATTTAAAGAGAGCATAATAGCATACAGTATCAAGATTCTCTGTGTATTTTCCATCTTTACATGGCTTTATTTTAACCTCTATTTCTTTTATTTTTACTTTTAACTTTTGGTTTTTTGAGACAGGTTTTCTGCATATCTTTGTCCTGGAATTCCCTCTGTAAACCAGGCTATCCTTGAACTCCCAGAGATCCCTCTGTCTCTGCCTCCTAGGCTACTTTCTTTCTTTCTTTTTTATCTTGAGAACTTTAACCTTTAGTCTGCATATATTTTTAAGACAGTGTAATCCATTTAGAGGTTTTCTTACTCTTTGAATATCTCTTTACTGTATATCTCTCTTTTTCTGACCAATGGGTCTTTAATTGGTAAGGAATATGGTGAAGACAACAGTCAAAAGCTCTTAAGGCATTTCAAGGTCCTTGCCAGGAAGCAAGCTGCAATAGTGTATCCACAGCTCCACAATCCAGACCGCCTGCTTGAAAGAGTCAGAGTTTTATCAGGCAGGACGGCCCAGAAAGCAGGCATTTTAAAACAGCACAGGTTTTTCTGCTATGGCTGAAAACCGAAATGCTTTAGTCTAGTCTTTCCCAAGATTTCTCAGGCTTTCTGTGGATGCAGTTATCCACATGAGTGCCATTCTGTAACATGAGAAGGCCGGGCCTGCTTGTTTGTTGGTTTTCTGTCCTGTCCAGTTCCCACAGCTGTTTAGTCCCAGAGAAAATCACACATAGGACTCTGTAAGTTACAAAATTGATTGGCCCATTAGGTCAGGCTACTTATTAGCTAACTCTCTCATCTTGATTAATCCATTTTTCTGATCTATTTTAGCCATGTGGCTCAGTACCTTTTTCAGTGGGACAGTTCACATCCTGCTGCTTCAGTGATCTGGGCTGGAATGGGAGGAATCAACTTTCTCCTCCCCAGAATTCTCCTGCTCTCCTTGCATCATTTCCACTTCCTTTCTGGTTTTCCCACCTACACCTCCTGCCTGGCCAATCAGCGTTTATTTAAAACATGATTGACAGAATACAAACAATTCTCCCGCACCACTTTTTTCCTCATACCTCCTCACAGCCATGGACATGCCATCCTCTGACCACCTATAACCTCTTTTGGAGTGTCTCTTCAATTTGTTATTTTCTTTTTCCTTTATCTTTCCCCTACTAACACTTGGCCTAGCTTCAGTACCGCTTATGAATGACTATCATTGGCCAGGGATGACACATTTTACTTCCAGATTCAAGAGGACTTTAATACAATGGGATATTGTTCAAGGCTGCCTACATCTCCATCTCTGTAGGCTTCTGCACTGCTCTGGGCTCCACCTCTCTGTGAGTACCTAAATCTGATCAAAAAACAAAAACAAACAAACAAACAAATTTGAAAAAAAAACCCAGCCTTCTCAACAAATTGAATGCTAAAGAAAGACTTCCACAGATTGAAAAGCAAGCAAACAAACAAAAATGTCCCACTGATGTCCTTCAGGGCTTTTCTTCCCAGCAAAACCTGCTGCTTTCTGACCAGACTCCCTGTTCTGATCAGATAGTTTTTCCTTCTCATTTTTCTTCCTTGTACTCCTTCCCCCCCCCCCCCGCCACTCTGATGCTCTTGGAGGGTTATGGCTACTAACTTCCTTCTCTCTGATGTGTTCTTTGCCTACCTTCCAATTTTTATCCTCTTCCCAGTTGATCCATCCCCCTCCCCGTGGCAAGGCTGACACTGTAAACCCATTATGCTTCCACCTGTATTTTCTCTGAGCCCCATGTTGAGATTCTCAGAATTTCTAAACTGACAAGTCTCTCAGCATTCTTTCTGGTTTGTAACCATTCGTAGAACCCAGCTCCTCTCCTTGCCCCCACTAACCAATAGATTCCTTTTAAGGCTGATCTATGTTCTGTGTTCAGCCTGAAGAGTCCAAACTGTTTCTCCATCCTGAGTGGATTCCCTCAGTGACATCACTTTCTTTTTATGATTTTATTTGGCCTTTCATCTCCTGCAAACCCACCACATCCACTCACAATACAGTTATCAACCGAGTGGTAACAGCTAAGATGTTCTTCCAGGGAGGCTGGGAGTTAGGCTTACCAAACTAATGTCCAGCAATACTTTCGTAAACACTGACACTGTTGTCAAAGGGCCACAATATGCTAAGATATAAAAGCTTCCCACTATCTCTGCCACTGTGAATGATGAAATATAATTATATTATTTAACATGTTGTCATTTGGTTTATGCACCATAGCTATATGTTTTATATATATATATATATATATATATATATATATAAATTATATTCATGTGCCATAAGACCTGTGGACACTGCTAAGATTATACAGTGATACATACCTGATTTTACTATGTGTCCATGTGTATGGATGGATATGGATATGGATATACACATACAAATCTATCTATCTATCTCTTTATAAAGATGCACACATTTAATAGTAATCTAATTTTTAAAAAACAGCTTCTACAGTTCTCTTTCTGGTACATTTAAGTGATTGGCATGTCTTTCCTTTATGTGGCAATAAAGTTTTACAAAAAATATCTTTTGACTCCAAAAAGACTTAATTTTGCTGGACTTTGCAGCCACATTAATAATACACTTGGAGGTCAATTACGGGTATATACTAAATCTGCTGTACTACTGTGTGTGGACTACTATTTAACTTTAACCTGCCTTTAAGAAAATAATGTAACTAGCCTTACTATGCCTTGGACTTCCCATGCAATCAACTTTTACAACTGAGCTAAATGCATAGTTCAAGTCTTGTTATGCACTGTTCCATGCCCTTGACCTAGAATAATATATGTGTATGTGTGTATCATTTCTGAGAACAGCCAACAGGTTGATAGTGATTGTGGTTTAAATGTGACATCCTCCATAATCTTGGGCATTTAAATAATTGATCTCCAGACAGACTGGTTGGGGAATGTTTTAGTCACTGTTATAATACTGTAAAGAGACACCATAATCAACACAACTTATAAAAGGAAGAATTTTATTAGGGTTTGTTTACAGTTTCAGAGAGTTACTCTATGATCATCATGACAAGAGGCATGGTGGCAGGCAGGAAGGCATAGCACTGGAGCAACAGCTGAGAGCTTACATCATATATGTGTGGGAATATGTTTGTGTGGGTGTACATGTTTGTGTGTCAAGGCCAGAGGTTGATGCTGGATGTGTTCCCCCATCCTTGCCTACTTTTTTAGCAAGGCAGAATTCCTCTGTGACCCCAACACTCATTGATTCCTCTAGTCTTGCTAGGTTGTTTCCAGATCTCTTAGTCTCTAGAGTTACATGTAGGTGAACCACCACACACATGCAGTTTTGGGGTGGATAATGGAGATCTGAAATCACATTGTCATCGTCTCAGTTAATGTATTATCTTTGTATCGTACTGTTTATAAAAGTACGTACTAGCTTTGATTAAAACGTGGTATTCCATTTTGTTTTATTTGGGGTTATACTTGTAGCCAAGCTTCATATTATCCCTTACATTTGCTAATTTGCATTTACGTATGGTTTTCCTGGACTCTTAACCTAGATTACTGCTTCTTCAGGTTCATTTCTTCTTCCAGGAATTCTTCTCCCTGTTTGACCAGTGAGCAGCTGTGGTGATTCAGACTGGTGTATATTGTCAAGAATCTTGAGGAGTTCATTCACCTCACGAAGCACTGTATTTGAGTGCTCCTGTGCAGGAGCTTTAGAAGAGAGTATCACTGAAATCAGGAAACTAAAGTAAAAATCATCCACCCTCTCCAGTGCACAGGAGAGTCGATTAAGGACCTGGAAAGAACAAAAGAGCAGAATTGGTGCTCTCTGAAGCTGAAACACCCACCTTCTCTTGTCATTGAGCACTGGAGCCCCAGGTCCTCAAACCTTCAATGAGCTGATTTACTACATTTTGCATAATCCCATGCTGGGTTGGCTCTAAGCATATCCTAAGACTTCTACCCCCTAATCAAGTTAGGCAAATCCTGTAATGGCTACCCTCTTGTGAATTGATCTGCATTCCATTTCTTCTGTTTCGGTAAACAGCTCTGACCCTGCAGCATTCTGTCTGTTGAGCTCCTATGTGACCACGCAGATTATTTTTCCAATAAAATTAGTTGAAATTTAAGAACCAAGTCGTTATCTGTGTCCTGAATCTACTATGACAGACTGTTGCTAGACAGCAGACACTTCTTAGCAGAAACCCAGGGAGCATATAAAGTGAGAAACAGTTCTAACTTTCTCGTTGAAAGGCAATGTCTCCTTACATCATCAGGTTATCATGAATCATTTCTGTGCTTAAATAAAAAATGGAAGAAGCTACAATAAAAAAATTATGTGATATTTGGCTTCAAGACCCAGAAAGGGCTGAAAGTTAAATTATCCAATTTGGATGGAGAGTGACTCTTAATATATGGTGGTGAAATATTCAGGAGGAACTCGAATGATAATTATTTTAACAGTGTCACTGTAGGAAGACCATAGAAGATGCTACTCATACTTCTGTGTTCTGTATGTCTTCAATCCCTGAACACACAGTGGGTCATGTTACCATTTGGAGCTAAGTGAATACAAATAAACTGACTTCATTTTAGCATTCAGCCATCAAACTTGCCTTCAGTCTGACCTCAAAGACACTTTAGGATTTTAAATAATACTATATCATAGAGCAAGTTGAGGATGTTGAAGGTAGAATATTTTCTGTCTACCTCCTGCCACTTTAGGAGTTTGGGGAGATGGTGGAAGATGAAGACTTTCTTAAAGAGATCAAGGACCACAGAGACCTGTGTGAGGGAGAAATTAGCTGCTAGCTGGGACAAGAGCAGCAAGCATCTGAAAGGGATGTCAGTCTTGCTGTGTCCTCTCCTCATTTGCACTCCGCAATGAGACTTATACTGTGGATGTGATCTCAGTCACAACTACCACCTTGAATGTGTGTGGGGAGAGGCTAATAATTTATCTTTCGTTCAAAAATGGTCTTATTCAAAACCACTACAGGAATGCTAGAAGGACCCTTTTTCACAGTCCTGATGTTTAAACTCACAGTTGTACGTAAATTATTACTAGGTTTTCTGCAGTTTTATATAAAATGTGTATGCTTATATAAATATATGGAATTTTTTACCATGACAAATATTGTTCCATTTTGTTATATTTTCATTCCAAGTGGCAATAAAAGAGCAAGAGAAGCCAGTAGAGGAGGGAAGAAGAAGGGACAGGAAAGGAAGTATAAGGAAGGGAAGGAAAGACATGCATTTTAACTCAGAAGAGTGGGCATAAAAATACACAGTTCTCTTTTAAAACATATAATTAAATCTTTAATTCTCCAAGGAAAAAAAATGAGGAAATAAGAAAACTTTTCATTTCCTTGTCTAAATACTCTTTCTTTATTATGTATCATTTCCTCCTCTGATCAGAAATGCTTCCATCACTCAGTCATCACCTCAGTCATTGTTGATTTCCATTGATCTGTTCTCCAAAGAGATGATATTTAAGGGAATAAAGCATACATACTTTTATATCTGGTAAAGATACACATTTACACTAAGTCTGTCATTACTCTGGCTCTTCCAAATTACATTGGCCATTCTCATCCATTTATTTTATAAATTAATCTAGTAATTATTTTTGTCATGTTTCCTCCAAAACTCATCAAGAGAATGATTTCTCACACAATTTATAAGTTAATTGTGAGAGTTGATATCTTTAAATATTGAGGCTTTCTGTCAAGAGAGATAGATGTCATTTTGCTAATTCATCTATTTTCCCAGTAGAGTTATCCAAAACTGTTATTATAATTGGAATAATTTTGCCATTTTTATTCTATGAAATATTTATGTTTTTGCATGGAACTTGCCAAGATTCTCTGTTTTCTAAAACTTTTCAACTAGATTCTAGTATCTTTGAGAAAGTGTGTAATTTATAAACAAGGTTGTATTATAATAACTTCTAAAAGTGACATATTATTTTATTTCTTTAATTGTATCACTCTAATTTCCTAGTGCTGAGGTATAAAGAACAGAAATCTTTGCCATGTGTGACTTCAATGACTGCCTCTTAGTTTTCATTTTTACAAATAACAAAGCTCGTGGATTTCCTATTGAAAAATTTTAAAGTAACTAACTCTTTAAACATCTTATACTTGACAGTTCATCAAAAATGGATAGTGCAAGATCTGTTATTTGGAATGATTACATAATTACATTATCAGCCAATGAGACTTTAATTTTATATTTTCTAATATGTTTAAATGTCATGAATAAGCCTAACTTTCTACAATATGCTAAATATATACCACTCACCAGATTTCAGTTGCCATGCTTTGCTTGGAACCATTTGTTTCTGTTAGAATGTGAACTGCATGAGAACTAAGGTCTACCACTGTTTCTCCAGCATGACTTATCAGACTTGGCAAACAGTCAAGTTGTTATTAATAACTGGGGTGGATGAGTGAAGGAATTTGTCTGATATTAATCTGTTTCTTAAAGTTATATCAGTCTACTAAGCAATGCTGACAGTCAACTGTGGGGCTACAAGATGACCCTGATGGAAAAGTTATCTAAGTGTCACAACTTGAGTTCCTTCACTGGAACTCACACAAACTTGGACGGACAGAACTCATTCCACAAAGTTGCTCTTGGCCTCCACTTGTACTTTGTGCCACACTCATTCACACACCCAGAAGCTACTACTACTATTAAAACATTTCCTTAAAAACCCAGCCACAAATGTGTGCTGATTTCTGATTGACATCCATGATTCTATTCCCTTGACCTCTGCCATGAAAATGAAAATACAACCTATTTTACAGCACTAATTCTTTAATAATTTGTCTTATATTTGCCAGTTTGGTGGAATAGAGATTTTAATATAGGTCCTTATGAGTCTCTGAATTTCCTCAATGTCTGTTGTAATGCCTCCCCTTTCATCTCTGCGTTTATGAGTTTGATTAATTCATTGTATGTGTGTATGTGCCTGTGCTGTGCCTACTTGTGCATTCAAGTATGTAGAGGCATCAGTATGTGTGAAGGTGTAGTTAGAGACCAAAGCTGACAACAGAATGTCTTTTCCATCTGATCTCCACTTTACTCATTAAGGCAGGGTCTCTCACTAAACTTAAAAAGACTAGTTTTGTTAATCCAGGGAGCCAGTTTGTAGACCCCTTGACTCTGCTTTGTAGGATTCAGTTAGAAACAACTACCATGTCTGTCTACCAATTGAGTTGGTTCTGGAGAGCTGAATTGCAGTTCTTATAATAGAGCAGCAAGCATTTTAACCCAGAACCATCTTCCTTACCCTAATTCTGCCTTTCTAAAACAGAAAGAGCCAGGCATGGTGGGCTAAGCATTTAATAACCAACACTCAGAAGGCAGAGGCAGGAGGATCTTTCTGAGTTCAAGGACAGTCTGGTTCACATTAATGAGCTTCAGGAAAACCAGGACTATGTAGAGAAACTCTTTCTCAAACAAACAAGCAGAAACAATAAAGAGAGAAGCATTAGAATTAAAAGCAAAAAGTAAAAGCCAAGTAATTGGGTTGAGAATAGATGACCTGCCCCCTTGCAGGGCTTTCATCACAAAGGTCCTGGAAGCTGCAGCCTGGTTCCAAATGTCATGAAATTAGAGACTAAAGGCTAGGAAATTCTAAGACAGAGATGGAGCCCCAATCCCCTGATCTGAGAAAGACAGGAACAGGATAGAGGCACTGCTTCTGTGTAGAGGGCTAAGAAAACCATCTGTCCTATATCTATGGTTCAGGGTATGAAGTTCTAATTTATGAGCTTTGTGAGCAACTAATACATGCTAATTTTAACCAAACCCAGGGCCAATGTGGACTCATCAGGCAAGCATAAATTCACCAGTGCTCAGAGAGAGACGTTCATATTTCAGGACCCACTAGCTCCCAAAAGAAAAGCAAATTAACATCACACACACACACACACACACACACACACACACAGGCATACACGGACGCACACACACCTGTAGACCATGAGCTTAGATTACATAAGAAACAAAATCTGGGATCCACTCAACAGATGCCACCAATGTAATTAGCACATGAAAAATTTCAGATCATAGGAAAATTTGAAAAAAAAAAGCCTCAAAGCTCTGATAAAGACTAGATTATTATGAGCAAATTAAAAGCGGGTTCTTAAAATAACCATACACAATCTTGATAATCAGAGATGGTCACTGATGACTCTAAAATCTCAGTGAGTTGGTTAAGTATCAGAAGAGCTATATCTGTATAGAAAATTTGTTCTTTCATACATACAAAGAAAGCTTGTCCAGGAAAAGCAACCAGAATTTCAGAATGGGTACAGGAAAGCCCACTTGCTCAGAAACCACACTTGGGTCTTGAAACAAGAATAAACCTTCACTGCACTAGGCTACTGAGATGTGGGGCTCTAAAAGCATCTTAGGGTATCCACTGCAGCTAATGGAAGACCCTTTGTGGGTTGTAGTATTTCATGGGTTTCTGCTAATGTAATTCTCTCCTTCATAATAACAAGCTTTAAAAATCTGGATGCTTGCTTCTAGCAGAGGGCCATCGGAGGGGTGAGTTTGCTTCGGGCCCGTGGCAGGGTCCTGGTGAGGAAGAGCTTGAGCGTTCCCCGACCCCATAGACGCCCAGGTCGCCCTGCAGTGCTGGCTCCCCCCTCACGCCTGCCATCCCAGCTCCCATCCAGATCCTTCATCTGGCAAAGGATGGCGATACAGACGGAGACCCACATTGGAGCACCGGACTGAGCCCCCCAAGGTCCAAATGAGGAGCAGAAGGACGAAGAAAATGAAAAAGGAAATAAGGACTGCGAGGGATGCTATCACCCACTGATACAAGGGGACGGATCTAATGAGAGTTTACCAAAGCCAGTTGGACTGGGACTGAACGAGGACGTGATCTAACCAGATTCTCGGAATTTGGCCGGATTCTCTGAATGTGGCTGGCCCGAAGTCTTTCTGAAAAGCCATTGACTATGACACTGGGACTTGTTTCCTCTGCATATACTGGATTTTGGGGATCCAGTCTGTTTGGATACTCACCTTCCTGGACCTGGAGGGAGGGGGAAGGAACTTGAACTTCCCACAGGGCAGGAAACCCTGACTGCCCTAAGGGACAAAGAGGGAGGAGGAGAGGGAGTGGGGGAAGTGGGAGGGTGTTGGGAAGAGGGGCGGAAATGGAAACTTTTATAATTTAATAAAATTACTTTCAAAAAAAGAGAAAACTACAGCATATTACTAAGTAAATTAAAAATGATTTAAATAAATTTCATTTTTGAGCTAGGTTTATGGGTTGTTAACCATATTGAGAACCTCAATATTGTTGTCATATCAACTCTATTTTCATTGATAGTGATCTGTAAAATCATTAAAGGAGTGGAGAAAAAAAAATCTGGATGCTTGTTAAATGTTCTTCCTAATCTTGAAATTCAGAGAATATATACAACACTTTTTCATTAATTCTACCCTAAACTCAATGAGTTGATTTCACATGGAAATTGTAATACGTACAACAAAGGTTCCCTAAAGATGCTCACTCCTGATTCTGATAAACATGTAATTTATGAGCTCTTTTTGAAAAAAAACTTTAAGGATTATTAAATTATAGACCCTGTGATGGAGAGAGTATAGTTTACTCATATAGGAGCAGTGTAAACACAGTAGATCTTAGAATTAGATGAGAGATGTACAAGAGAAGAGAAGTAAAGAAAAAATGCAAAGCTGACTTTAACATTAGAAGAATGGTCCAGGAGACAAAGGAGAACCTTAAGACTTTCTTGAGATAGGATCTTACGCTAAAGCTCAAGTTGGCCTCAATCTCTAAGTTTTCTTGCCTCTGAGTGCTAAGATTACAGACATACAACACCATGCCTGACTGTTTTTTTTTTTTATTTTTTATACTTGGACCTTGTCTACATTGACTTTGAAACCATTCCTCCTGAAGTTATCAATAACCTTTACATAGTCAAACTCATATTCTTTTTTTGAGAACTGCCATTAATAAACCTCTGGCTTGACACAGTTGGTCCTTCTTCCAAATTTACCACTTTGTTTTCATGCATTGTATTATTTCCTATACCTTATCTGTCCCTTCTGAAAGTTCATTCATACCCCTCTCCAAGCAATTACAAACAAATCTATTTCTCTCTATATACCTCTGTTTGAACTCCAGACTTATATTTCTCGCTACCCTTTGTATATTTCCATTAGACAGTCTTATTACCTCTTTAAATTTGATAAATCTAAATTTTAACAAGTTTCTGGTTCAACCTATATTCTTTTTCACTTTCTTACCTCAGTGAAGGGGAGCATCCATATGCACAAACTGGAATCCAAACAGGCAAATTCAACAGCTCTGTCACCATTTAAACTGTCTGCATTGGGACTGAGTTTTAGCAATTTGGAATTTTTGTAATCTAATCAGAGTTGGAATGCATAGAAGAGGTATGTGTGAGGAGGGCTGATAGGATGTCATGGTGCCTAGTGGCTACAGTTACTTCATGAAGGCATAAGACTTCGTATACTTGTAGCAGGGCAGGAACAAGATCTAGTGAAAGCCGTTCTGTATCAGTACCCTCACAGTGAAGAGAAGAGTATGATCTCTTACAGTAAATAAAATAATTGAGCAAATGAGTAAGTGTTGAGGAAAACTGAAACTAGTTTTTTCATGCCCGAGACATTTTTTACAGATATATTCAAAGCAAGGATAAAATTACCCCCATGATGTTAAATGGAAATAGAAGGCTGATATGACTGTTTTATATGGGAATTACGTGTGTCAGTTGTGAGAATGCTTGGTGTACCCGTATACCTCCAATTCTTACCTCTGTACATTGAAAGGGAATAGAAATGGCCCTTCAGTAGCTAATGAGCATGCCTGCCACCAAAATTCTGAACTTCAAATACTATTCTCCACTAACAGTGAATAAATGGACTCCAAAAATGAATGCATATGTATATGGTGATTTTTAACAAAAATGACAAGACAATTGAATGGGAGAAACAATAGTCCTTTCAACAGCTGGTGATTTGAAAAATAAATATCTGCACTGAATAGTAAAGCTAGATCCCTATCCCATATCATGAGTGTTAACTAATAGTGCATTAAAGATTTAAATGTAAGACTTTGAAACTATTAAAACATTAAAACATCAACAATAGAAAAATTGGAGAAAGCTGGAAAACACAGTGTCCCCAACATCTAAGAAACATAGACCTGCCACCATCTTTATTTAATCCCAGGAGTCCTCTTTTGGGCTTGAAACCCACTGAACTAAAACACTTGTATTATTTTAAATTGATAATATTGGACTTTAATAGAAGAAAAACATTTACACAGGATGTTGTTGACTCAGAAATGTGTATTATTTCTTTTATTATTGCCTTTCATCTGCAACTTCTAGAACTCAAAGTACAGATCTCTATAAGCTCTGAAAAAATATCACTAATTTCCTGTAGCAATGAATTCACTGAAGACTATCTACTTTGAATGCCCAAATGGTTATACTTCAGAAGGTACTGGAAACCTACCTACACCAACTGTCCAAGGCTAGTTAAGTTATGGATCTTGAAGGAGAATCTACACCACGACTTTAGTAAACCATCATAATCTCTTACTATATTCTAAATATAGCCACAGATAAAGGTAGCCCGTACCCTTCATTAAAGAAACTCCTTACAACAGATGGAGACCATTATGAAACTACAATTAATCAAAACACAAAATTATAGAGGCCTGTCCTGACTTCTACATATACAGCACTGCTCTCATACCTGAGGCTCATTGTGGAAGAGGGCAAGCAAGGCAGGATTGCAAAAGCCAGAAGTACAAGGCATTTGCTGTAAGATTGCATGCCTACATCAGAAGCTACACCCATAAAGTCTCATTAGCATGAGTGCCTGAGCATGACCTGAGCTAGAATGACACCAATAGACATGCTAATATAGACGGGAAAAGCTCTGGAGACCTCACCATTGATAAGGACGTATAGTCAATTAAGGAATATTGAGAGAGGGGGAAATAGTCTTTTTCAGGGAGGAGGACACTAATTGGTTACCCAGTATTGAATGGCCCGGAAAACATACATACAGCTAATGTTACACAGATAGAGCAGGTTATATTTATATATTTAGAAACATGTATATAACTGCAATTAATGAAAATAGAGATCATACATGTGAAAGACAGCAAGGAGGGTATTGGGAAAGTTGGAGTGAAAAAGGGGAAGAAGAAAATGATACAATTATGTTATAATCTCAAAACAAAGTATCCAGTGTGGTTGTTTACTCCTATCATCCCAGTACTAGAGAGGGAGAAGTATTACAATGAGTTTTAGGAGAGCTTAGGATATATAGTGAGCTCCAGGCCAGACCGGGCTACAGAATAAGAGACATTGTCTCAGGAACAACAAGAAATCTTGCAAATTTTTATATTAAAAAATACTTATTTTTCATAATCAAATAATGTTATCAGAAACCAGGGTCTTAGATGGGAAATTAATACCATCAAATGAAAACATCGGAATCATGTACTTACACATATTTTATTGTCTTTATTAAGTTCTTTAAAAAAATTTATGTAGAGTAATATTTATATATTATCTCTGTACATCACAGAGAAGCAACTGCTATTCAAAGGGTTCTCCAAGAGAGCATAGTCATGTTCGAATACATGTTGACCAACTTGAAACTAAGTTCTGCAAGTCAAGCGTCAACACATTTATTGATGAACAGTTCCACATTGCAGGAAATGTCTGTGTGAGGAAGCTGTCTCCGTCTAAACAGGGGCACCAAGGTGTGAATAGCATGAGTGGGTTCTGACTGTCTCCGAACCCTATCAGAGTACAATACGAGGTCACCCACATCACAGCAGCAATGTGATTGATGAGGAATCTTGTTCGTGTTTTAGTATGAATTACATTTCTCTGATTTTTCGAATGTAATTGCTTCCATGTGCAGTTCTTTTTCATGCTAAATTTCACATTTCCTTGATGTGGTCACTTCTCACAAATTCAAATCAGTGGGATTGAAACAGGAATGCACTCCTTTCATCTAAATAATTTATCTTAAAAAAATGGATGTGACGATGTGGCTTAGAAATCGAAAGCACTGGATACACTGAATCTGCTCTTGGCTTCCAGGAGGATGAAGGAAATTGCACAATAAATCAATTTTTATGACTGCTATTGACTTGCTACATTTGCTGCTTTTAAAAATTAATAGCTGAAATAATGAACATTCAAAAAAGTCTCTCTGGTGTCAGTTTGATTAATTCCTTGATATGAAGCGCAGATGACAGATGCAATATTTGAAATTAGATTTTCCTGCAGACTAGAGAAGATACAGCTAGAGACAGCAGCGGTCAATATAGCCTTATGTTTTTCCTTCAGTAGTTTGCAGTCAAGATCTCCTTTCATATACATGGCATATCCAGTAAGAGAAAGTTTAATTATTTGTATAAACATTATTGTAAATGCATGATAGTGTCTCCACAGTCCATGAGTCATCATTTTAAATTAATATTGCATTGCAGTAAAACTAGTAATAAATTCCTGCTCTGAAGAAATTGTGCATAGGATTGTTAACACAAGGCTAAGCCACTGAATGAGTTTATTAAAGTTACTGAACTATGTAGTGGAAAAAATGGAGTTATTTAAACTCTATCCGTGGAATCTGCAACAAAACTGAGCTGATGGTTACAAAATACTGTAATGCCAGATGCCGAGCTTCATGGTTTTACAGCAATGTGAAATCAATACACAGCCTCAGCTCTCTAGAAACCATGAATATCTATCTATTCAAATTAACTTCCAGGAAATCCATGAAATCCCATGAAGGCAAGTGATAGCATAAGGAAGGCAGACACAAAGCAGAAGAGCAAATTCCCCTAAGAAGATGGAAACAGAAAAATAAAATGCAGAGTCCTTGTTGAGGATTTTAAAGTCTGAGGCAAAGGGAGGAGACAAAAAAGCATGAAATTCTAATTTCAAAAGTATCGAAAAGGTGCTTCATTCAATTGTTTTCTATATGACAATGGCTGACAGCATTTCCTAACCCAGAACTTACACTGCAGTTGCTGGTTTATTGTGGGATGCATTCTTGGAGAATCTGGGTGAATGATATTCTCTTAGAGTTGGGCTGGTACAGCATTTGGTCCATGTAAACATGAAGCACAATGAATGAACACATAGTTCCCTGGAATCGAACTGGACTGAACTGGCCTCCCAACTCCACAGGTCAGTCAATATGTTGACATTTCTTCATTTTTTAAAAGGTTTATGTACAATATAAATAAGGTGTTCTCTCTAGTGTTTGTGCAAGGGTTAAGTCATGTACAATATTCATTCTTTGCAAATATTTAGTTTGGTTTGGATCTATATGGCAAAACTGTTTCAAACAATTCATACTAATTTGTCAAAAAAAATTTGAAGCTTTAACATCAGGTGCAGTCATTCTCTAAAAGCACTTAGAGAACTCATAAGATGTAGTGTAGTCCTGCTTAAGTTTATTTTATAGACATGATACCAGCACCAAAGGAAAAGGGACAGCTCCATGTGTTTGAACAGCCATCTACCATTGGGTAGTGTTGTTTTGAAAGCTTGCCAAGTCTTTATTTCTAAGTTCTAGCTGGTATATGAAGGTCCATAAAGGCATGGGTGGAGCCAAGCTTTCTGTTGGTAGATGTTTGTGGTGGGTGAAAAGCTAACTTGGTCCCTGATCGTAATGCTGATTCTACTATGTGTCCACACTGCCTTGAAACTATGAGCCCAGGTACATCCTTCATCCCATAAGCTTTCTTCTACCTGCTATGTAGTTACAGGTGTAAGAAAAGTAAAACCAGCTCATAGTGAGATGTTCAAGAGAAATTGTGGCAGCTTTTAGGAATTCTTTCCCAGTAGAGCTAGAAGGACAGCACTAATTCTCCAAGTGGACATGTGTTGTGACATGTGCAAACTATTGGCAAGCAGGGACACGTCCTTGAGCAAAGAGTCAGAGATTTTATTAGAAGCTACTTCTGTGGATGACATAGGCCAGCCTTGCTTCAGCCCCTCTGGAGATCAGATGGAAACAGCACAGCCAAGTGAATGAAACTGGCATTTGCTGCTGTGTAGATCAATATTCTCTATAGAAACAAAACAAGCAGAAAACACAGAGAGAGTTGAGAGGGGAGGCATTAGGCGCACAGCTCCTACGGTGTTGGTGACACCAGAAGACACTGGGGTGGCCACATTGGACTCAGAAAAAGTCCAGAGGTCTTAGAACCAGAGCAGGCAAGGGTAACATTCTCAGAATAAAAAGAAGATGTGATAACTGGGGGGTGCTGGTGGAGATCTTGAGGTTACAACACTAAAAAGCCTAGAGTTGGATACCCAAGGCCAAGAGGAGAGTGTACCTTCCTGGGCAAGGAGAGGGATCAATTTCTCTTCTATTTGGTTCTATGTTGAGTTTTCATCAACTGCTGTATCAAGGGTAATTATTCCCTACTCAGTCTACTGACTCACATGCAAAGACCTTCTGGAAATACCTGCCAAACATGCCCAACAGAAATGTCTTATCAGTTATCTAGGTGTGCCCTAGTTTAGCTCAGACTGTACCTAAAGATAACTGCAATCACAAATCACAATGTTAATAGAAAGTACCTAGATACTCCATGACCCACAGTCTCCAAAGACAGTTACCAGGTAGGATGATCCAAGGACCAGTCAATGTGAATGTCCTAGGAACTAGTTCAAAGTCAATCACTCTTTCAGAACCCACAATTTGTACCTCATCTGCTGACACACAACTAGCAAGAGTTTTTACATGTGCTGAGCAAGGCAGTAGCCCTTAGTACCAAGTGCTTAGAGGAGCACTTGCAATGAGACTATGGTATAATTCTGTAAATGCGTTAGGTGAATGTGGGGGGGGCTTGTCTTTGAACCATAAGAAATACATTTTGCTAAATAAAAGGGTGTCAGTCTCAGAAAGGGCTTGGGCCTTGTGGCCAAAGTAGACAATGGAAAAGGTGTTTTAAAATTTTTGATTCTTTAAACAATGATAAAGTTTAACAAATTTGTTAAAGCATGTAGAAGGAAGTTTCTGTCCGGCCCAGAATTACAGCCATTCAGTCCCAAGAAATCACAAAGAGACTTATATTAATTATAAACTATCCTCTTGCCCAGGTTTATTATTAACTAGCTCTTACAACTTAAATTAACACATAATTCTACGTTTAGTCACGTGGCTTGGTACCTCTTATCAGTGCAGTATTCTCATCTTGCTTCCTCTGTCTGTCTGGCTGACAACTCTGTCTCTGCATTTCTCTTCCCAGAATTCTCCTAGTCTTGTTGCCCCACCTATACTTTTGCCTGGCTACTGGCCAACCAGCATTTTATTAAAACAATACAAGGGGAAAATCTTTACAATATAAAAGAGCATTATTTCACAGCATAAGGAAGGTGCATATGTACAGCAGTGGTGGACAGCTTCTGGTGAGTTCCCACATCCTCTAACGTGTGTTCACAGTTATTCTTTCCCACAGATGAGCTCTCAGGGAACTCTCAAAGTTCTTCTTTTAAGAAAAAGCAATCTCATGTCAATTATTTGTGTGTGTTATGATATAAGTGTTGACAGGAGTGCACATGCACATATGCACACACGTGTGAAGAGGCCATAGGTTCCTGTTGGGTTCTTTCTTCTGTCATTTCAATCTTACTTTTAAATACAGAGTTCCTCACTGAACCTGAAACTCCTCGATTCAGTTAGACTGCCTAACGAAGGAATTCCAGAAATCCTCCTGTCTGTACTCCAGGGCACTCGGGATACAGATGTGTGCTCCTATACCTGGATGTTATGTCACTGCAGGAGAGCTGAACCATGGTCTTCATGCTTGCATGATGAATATTTCACTTATTGAGCCATATACCCAGACTTATGAGTTTTAACATTACATTTGTGTCTATAATGACATTTCATTTCTCTTTCTCCAGCTGGGGTCTGCTCTATCTATGCGTCCTGCAACATAGAGAGATTACTGACTGTGTTCTTCTTCTCTACAGTGTGCTATTAACCAGTGACATTGTGCCTTGCAGGAGACACAGGACAGGATGAGATTCAGAGAAGAAAATTCTAGGTATCACCTTGCCAATACAGCTGTCATATCATGACTATGGGACCGAACTAATACAGTTGACATGTCATGGCTTGGGAATGTTTGGGAAGAAAGCTGCTCTTTCTCCCCAAGACTGTTTGTTAGATGATTCTATAGCCCTCCCAGTACAGACCCAGTTTGGCTTCTATGAGCTGTTTGCATAATTTTATGCTGGTTGCTCATTCACTTTATTGGAGGTATGAGTTCAGTATCCCCATTAAGATAGATACTGGTTGGCTTTATTTATATTCTCATTTATTCATATTTTCTGGTCTTTCCCTCTGCCCAAAACTTGCCATCATTGTCATTAAGTGTGCCATCATGTCATCAAGTGCCATCAAGAGACTCACCCATTGATGCTTTGAAGTTTCAGAAAACATAAAACAAACGTTTCTTGGTCAGGGCATGATCCATCTCTTAATTTTCTTTTTTCTGCGAAAGAGAAATGCCGTTGTATTCCAATAACTCTTTACCAGAGAATTTAGACTTTATATATAAGGCAAAACATGCCACAAAATAACAACAAGTAGATAATGGTCATGAGTGAAGTTTAAATTAGAGGTTACCGTCCATCCAGGTACCATGCAGTCTTTCAATCTTTATCTGAACTAGCCCCCTTCTTCATCTACATTCACTCAGAAAATATGAGACAAACACATCTGCTTTCTTGACAACCTAACCTATAAGTGGCTTACACAGCAGCCTTTCACCTTCCACTGGCCATAAAATCCTGCAGGAGAGGCTGAGGAAGGCATCCCAGTCGTGTGCCCAGTTATAGATTCTATGAAGAGAACAGATTTTATTTTTACAATAGACTGTTACATTAGCTTTTTACACTGAGGAAAATCAACTAAAAGATAAAGCATTTATTATTGTTCATGATTTCGGAGATTTCAGGCTGTGGTCACTTAGCTCTGTTGCTTCTGGGCTGCCCACACCATTAAATAAGCAGTGTTAGACAGGGGACATGAAAAGACTGGATCAAGGAATACAGTAGACGTCACAGATACTTTGTTTGGATTTTATCCCAGACCACTGCAATAACACAAACGTTTCAGAGAACTGATTCACAATGCTTTGGTTTCCTAGTGCATATTTTAGTTAACTGTGGAGCTGGAGAGGCAGCTCAGTGCTTAAGATCAGAGTTTGGGTCTCAGCTTCTATGCCAGGTGGTTGTCAAGAGTCCAGGTGATCCGATGCCCTCTTCTGGACTGCTTGAGTACCAGCACATATTCATGTCACCCATATATAAAAACGTTACGTTTATTAAATGTTACATAACATTATACCTAACAAATATACCTATCTTAGCTACAAAGACTTTATTGCTGCAAAGTGCTAAATACTTTAAAAACTCGTTTAACAATGGTGTGCATAGACTTGCCTGGCAGGGTTCCCACAAACCTCCAACTTGGTCTGAACGTATACCCTGAATTTAGAGTGTGAAGTAGGCCTGGTGTAGGAGTCCTTCAAGAGAGAAAGGTCTTTAAGAAATGACTGGGCTGTTAAGAAGCATTAATGGCTAGTCTCAAGAGAGTGTACTAGTCACCAAAACAGAAGGTAATCCTAAGAGGCTGGCCCTCATGCTCTGCGTCTTTGACTATGTCTGTTTTTCACTGTTGGTATGACATTGCAGGAGGTCTTACAAGCTGCAGCAAACTCCAGAACTAGATGGCTTTCTTTAATTGATAAGTTACCTAACCCCAGCTGTTCTGTTATAGCATTGGTTCTCAACCTTCCTAATGCTGTGACCTTTAACACAGTTCCTCATACTGCAGTGATCTCCAATCATAAAATAACTTTGTTTCTAATTCATAGCTGCAATTTTTCTACTATTATGAAATGTGATTCAAGTATCTAATATGCAAAATATGTGATATACAATCCAAAGGGGGCCGCAACCCACAGGTTAAGAACCATTGGGTCGTAGGATGAGAAAATGGGCCAAGACAAGTAACACTGCTTGGATAAACTTGCCAAACAGAAAATGAAAGCTTATTTTACCATGGGTTTGGATCCATAGAGACTTAAAATGAACTAGCCAATTAGTAGTCACTTCTGAAGTTGCACAAAGAATTACAGTTTTAAGAAAATATGTGTTATGTCATGTAAAGATCTGTAAAAATTATTTGATTTGGGCAATGTGAATAATTGTATCCTATGCAGGCTCAAGTCGGCTGACTTTAGGGCCTCTTAGGTAAAACACAGACTCAGGGTAATAAATGTCAAGGACGTAAACACATGAAAGCGTTTTATAGTTATAGATATATAGATGTGTAATTTTGGCAAAATTAAGGGTTTAATCTTTCCATGTTTATGTCTTGGAATCGTGACAACCATGCAATTAGGGGAACTGTTTACCAGATATTGTTAATGTACTTGAATTAATTCCCTTTGTGGTTTTTTACTCATTTATCTGAGAGATATTTATTAGTGGCTTTATATGAGTCATTACTAAATCAGTCAAAATAATCCAGCCTAAAGCACTTGGAGATCTGATTACTGATTTACATTAAAGAAAAAATGTCCATGAACTCAGGTTTTACAACATACTTGAGTATATGTGCAGCAAGAAATGAGAGCTGTATACCAGTGTGTCAGTATAAATTGCTCTGCCCAAAAACACGTCATCCTTTCACATTCAATATTGCAAATACTGCTTCCAGTTAGCAAGCTTTGATCTCTGGGGCCTTTGCATTTTTGATCAGTATTAATACAAACCTCAAGAGTTCAAACTTCAGGCTACATTAACCTAGTAAGTAGTACTATTGAAATGAATTTTATAATAAATATAACAGAGTCTTGCTATGTTGATCAGCCTAGTATTGAACTCTTAATTTCAAGTGACCCTTGGTCTCCAGAGTATCTGAAACTATAGTTACACACAATCACACCCACTTCTCCTGTGAATTTATCTATTAGTTCATTTTTCTTTTGCTTAGATAATTAAACCATGTTTGAAATCAATGTCGGTAGGGAAGGTATCATGTCATTCAGCACTTTGCAGTCCATCATCAATGTAGAGACCATGGAAAAATGCTGCTTATTGATTTGGCTCCCCTGTCTTTCTTAGACACATTTCATATATGATTCAGGTACACCTTTAAGGTGACACCTCCCACAGTGGGCCTGTCCCTCTTAAAACAATCATCAGTAAAGCGAATGCCCCCAGAGACAAGCACACATGCAAAACTCCTGGAAGTAACTCTAGGTCTAAGACTAGGTTGACAAAAATTAAGTACCACAAACACATTGTATCCATTTTACCACAATAGTGACTCATTTAAAAGGTATTTCATGACATAATGGCTTTTTATTTTTAAGAAAGCAATGTAACGTATTTACAATGCTGCTTTATTTTAAGTAATGAGTAATAGCAAGTGATACTAATCTGTTTGGAATCTATCATCACTACTGATGACAGAATAATCTCTTTTTTACTGTTAATTTTTATTCATAATTATTGTATTTGTAGTCCATCTAGACTTTGAGGAAAATGAGAAAATGTGGAATCCAAAGAGCTATACCAAAGTTCATATGTATTGCAAACCACGTGAACTCAGGAACTCACCTGAAGTACAGACAAGATCTGATAGTTGAGATACGCAAAGTCAAATCATTTAGAGTTGTCCACCATCAGTGACTGGTCTTGTCATCCTCAGACCCGGAGAGTTTTAATGAGTCCACAATACTCATGCCGTGGCCTTCACAAACAGTCCGTGTTTGCCACTGACCATTCAGTCTTGGCAATGGAAAGCACTGTGTGTAGTTTATTAGGTTGTGTGAACAAGATGCCAAGCCCCCTGTGTTTCAGGATCAAGTTCACATCATCTAATTTTTTTCCATAGATTAACTTGCCAGCAGTGTCACTACAGTGTGTGAAGTCACCAAGAACCCTCAAGACCAAAGCCTTTTTCTCCATTTTCTATAATATAAAACCTTTCTCTGATTGGAACTTTGTGATCACAGTTGACAGCAGGAAGCCACAGAGGCCAAAAACATCTGAACAGTGTCAAACTTATATTTTGGTGATGTGCTTTTTACTACATACCTAATTTTGTTAGTCATAAAACAAAGAATAATATGAAGTTATTTAAATGTAGTCTTCTCTATTAGAGAAACGTAGTCTTTCTCTATTAGAAAAAAAGAGTGAGCCCAAGTGATTGTAGATCTACATGTTTCCGGTTATGACTAACTGAAGCAAGACATCATCTGACACGCCATGGTTAGTGGCTCTGTCTGTGGGGTGTTATTACTGCAGCCTCAAGGTCTCAACTGTGTGAACACAAGCATCTTTCCAAGCCATAATGAGGCTCAGCGCAAATCTCTTTAGGACCGTGTCCATTGTTCTATGCCTATGAAAATCATAAGATTATCTGCAACACTGCTCCATTTCTGTTTCCAGTTCGGTGGATTCTGTTCTGTTTCGCACATGAGCATCTGAGTGATTTCTGCAAAAAATAAATATTATGATCGAAACTCTGAGAAGCTAACTTCAACTTTTGTGAAACTTAGAAGAAAAACCAGAACATGTTAATCATAAGTGTTAAATTCATCAGATACTTTTAAAACTAAAAATTAGCTTAGTATTTTTATAAGTCCTATATATAACAACATCCCGACAATAAGAGGAGCGAGGGTTTACATCCAGAGAGTACTGCAATGCCTCTACTCACATCATATCAAGTACAAGCTGAGCTTGTCCCACCTCTTGCCAGCCACTATATTTCCGGCTGAAAGTGGGTCCCCATCCTTGCTGATCTACAGTGCCAGCAACGTTGTGAATGTTGGGTGCAGGAGGGCTGGCCCTGCCTCTTGATGGCTGCCACACACATCGGAGAGATGGCCCTGCCTCCCGTCAGCAGCAGCCACACGGAAGAATAGGCAGTGGTGTAGGAACTGGTGAGCTGGCTTTTATAGCATGTCATGGGAGAGCTAGACGTGCCCCTCGCTGGGGTTGGAGTTTGGGGTGGAAGAGGAGGCCTGGTAGAGACCCAGACTGACTTCCTCAGCTACCACCCAGTGCCAGATCCAGGACGCTGAGCTGGTCCACCGGAACATCTACCCGGTCTGTGAGCTGCTGGAGCAGTGAAGAAGCCAGTCCTGAGGAACCATAGCCACAGGACCTCCATGACTCTGGGCAACAACAGGATGTCTGAAAGAGGACTCAGTGAGGATCCAGTGTTGATGATATGGCAGAAACCAGAGGACTTGAACCAAACTAACGACTCTGAACATTTGCAAGTACAGCTATTCGGGCAGAAGGGCTTAGTGCCAGTCGCATGGCAGCTTCCAATGCCACAACAACAGACGAGCATATGATGGAGAGGGCGGAAAGACAGAACAAAGTGTTCCAAGTATGGCAGACCTGCAGACATGACTATGGTGAGCAGATCATCGTCCAGAGGGGTCAGAAAGATGCGTTTTGTTTCTTTTCTTGTTTTAAATATAAAATTTGATATTTTATTTAGGTGGCAGGTTACAAGGGGGTAAAGAGGATACACAAGGGCTGGGAAATGAGTGAGTTTGCAGTGCAGGATGTGACATTCCCAAAGAATCAATAAAACAATACCATTAGGAAAAAAGAGAGAGAGCATGCAGTGTTCTTGCAGAAGACCCAAATCCAGTTCCTATCACCCAGGTTGGTGTCTCACAACTGCCTGTAACTCTATCTCTGGGGCATATGGCCTCTGTGGACACCTTCGCACGTGCTTAACTGCATCCCTACATACAAATGTATATTTGAAAGTCAAATAATTCTTTATAAAAGCAGAAAGGTATGGAGAGAGAACTACACAAGAATGGACAGAATCTAGGTCCATATCCTTCACTTATGACCAGACTTATACCTTATGTGGGCAGCCATGGCACAAGAATGTAAAAAAAAAAGCTGAGTAGACTGAATAACAGAACATGCTCCAGAAAAATCAGCACACACATTATGCAGGTCAGTAATGTAAGAAAAACTGAGGAACCATACCAACAGATGGTCTCAGCTCTGCATTTTGACAGTGTCTGAATGAGAGAAACTATTAATGAAACAATGACTGCATAATAAATACATATTAGAATTCATTTTGTAGTCACTGAAAAATTCTTTGAATAAATACCAAAAATAAGCTGTTGGATAAATAGTCAGAAATTTCTTTGTATTTCATGTCACTAATGGACATATGATTCTGCATAGACAAAATGGAGATTTAAGTAACTTACCAAAACGCAGGTCAGAGTTCACTGGCCACATGATCTCATGGCTGAAGTTAGGACACACTACCACCCATTCCTGCAAGACTAAACCCTGACCTGCCAATCATTTCTCAGTAGATACTCTGAGAATAAAGAAAAGAAATGTTCTCTCAATGTTAATAGAATAAATCTATACTAATTATCCTATTCTCATAGCTATAATAAGTTAGCAAGGACTAATGGTTTTATTTTAGATTTGCTTTTTATTTTTAATCTAATGTCTTAATTCTCATAGAAAACTATTTCAGAATATGTTAGCTTTGTTTGGATGAGCTTTTGACTTTTTCCTAACCCACTAACACTTCTGACCCATTGCCTTTAGAGAAAGGGTTTTGGAGAATGAAGGGACCCAGTGCCCATCTTCCACTTAGATTCACACTCTGACATTAACATAATGGTAAGCAGGTTGTAAGTCTGTCAGAGTTACTTCTTCTGCCTTCAAAACGGGGGTGGCACAACTCCCTCATGAAGTATTGTGAAGTAACTCCTTCATGAACATATAAATCCTGCTGCATTATGTAACAAAGTTGCATTGGAAGGTACACCAGCATTATTCAGACAGTAACCACTATCCAAAAATGTAGGCAGGCATTTGAACTTTCTGTCTGAAAAGCTATTTAATAACATTCATACCTGTCATGGACCACTTGGAAGGCAACTATTCTTTCTCACTTTTTCACTAACCCTGTGAAAAATACTGTCTTAAAAACTCTATGATACAATTAGTAATTCAAAAGAAAAAGGTAAATGAATACAAAGTGCATTACTGTTTCAAGGAACAGGTTATATACATGTGAAGTTTTCATCTGAACCAAGATGAACATGGCATCATGCTCAAAGGTAGTCAACAGAACAATCAGCAAACAGAAAAACTACTGTATCACTTGGGAATCTATGAAAGTCCTGAGGGAATAGATTACATCTAGTCTAATAACACACACACACACACACACACACACACACACACACACACACACACTACTTCTTCCTTTTCTGTTCCTGTATAGAAACAAGTAGGAAAATATAAACCAAATAAATTCTGTCTAAACAGCCAAAAATGACAATAGTCAGCCTGACAATGGTGGCTCCAAATAATCCTCTGCTCCAATCCTGTGCTCAGTCCTGGTTTCAGCATCATAAAAAGTTCTCAACTGAGAATCCATGGCTGTCAACACGTGTCCACATGTCCATCCTCCATGTGTATCCATCCTCCACATGAATGGTCCCCATTCCCACATGTTTCCATCTTCTCCACACCTCAACTCTCCACGTGTGTTCAACCTTTATATGTGCCCATCCTCCACATCATAGGCCCATTTTCTTCACATATGTGTTCTCCACATATATTGCTGGAGCTCACAAGACTACACAGTAAATGCCCAGCTGACAGAGTCATAAAGGCAGATCCACAAGTGTGCAATTTATGGGGTACCCGTTTTACAGAGCTACAGGAACACCTACCTGTCTTATGGAAAAGTCGCTGTCATATCTATAAAAACCTTGTGAAACCATGATTCTTTCCTTCAAAATGGGATTCACTCCCCAAACACCTCAACAGTGTAACCTCTGCATGAGCAATGGAATAACCTTTACATTCCCACACACCATGAGGCCTTAGAGCAATAACATTCACTCTTTGTTCTAGCAGTCAAATTTACATACAGTCAATCCCCCAAAGTTACCTCTATGCCCCACCTCCGCAACATACAAATCTGTGCACCCCCAAAGCTGGTTATCACAAAGGAGATTAGATGAGAATGGGTGAATCCAGGTGAATCAGGGATGGTTAGTAACTTTATCTAATTGTTTGGAATGTCAGCTACTTCCCCTTGAATGCTGGCTCTTTCCTGGGTCAGACCCCCTGCTCCAGAGTACCGCTTTGTTGGGTTCTACTTACCCCTTTTTGTGATTTTGATATGCATATTATCGTTGTCCTTGCCTATGGAATTTTCCAACTAAGCTAGTAAAAAACTAGAAACCCGGTGGAGATCACCCCTTATTCTCCTCCTTACTCTTCCTCTTCTTCTCGCTATTTCTACTTTTTTCCCTTACTCTCTGTCTTCTTTCTTCTTATTCTTCCCTTTACTTTTCATCTTCTCCATGCCCCTTTATCTCACATTTTTGCCCTCACACAAAAAATAAAGAACATACAGAGGCAATGGACTTGAGTTAATTTTTTACCCTCAGATCCTCACCTAACATAGACATCTCATTATGAGCCCTGAGGGGGTACTTAGGATGGTACTCAAGCCCCCAATAATTTGTCTTCCCTCCACATGTGTCTATTCTTCACAGGGCCCCATCCTTCATATATCTCTCCTCCATGTGTGCCCATCTTCCAAATGTGATCATCCTCTGCTTGTGCCCATTTTCCACAAGGGTCCCTCATCTATATAACCCTATCCTTCTGCAGTGCCTATTGTCAATTGTGTCTGCCATCTCTTTAATATCTATGAGTCCATATTCTGTAGGGAACAAAGAAATTCCTGTGTGAGTGCATGAGATATGTCAGAACTGACCACTCCTCCTCTTTTGGTGTATTTCCTACTTACTCCCAGTGTAGTTTCACTTATGTATGTGAGGCTATTTGAAATTATATCCTCACATTTCGTGGACCAATCCTTGAAAGAAAAACACTCAATCTGAACATAAATAGGCTATCAGGGACAATTTTTACGGCAGAATTCAACTATCAGAGTGGAGACAGAGCTTGCATTATTCCTATGTCTCAGCCTGTCTGTCTTCTTTACTTTTTTCTCCCTCTTTTGTATCTAAGAATAAGTAAAATAAAATTTGCACACTTATATACACATCTTTGATTGGACAGGTCAGAGTCTAAACAGGGTGCCTAATGAAATGCCTTCTTATCTAATCCAATCAGAGTATACAATTATGGCTGGAGTAGGTTAACTTTACAAGATAATAATCCAACTCCTCGATGTTACATATTGGGACAAGGGCATGAACTTTGGGAATTTCTTTGATGTTAAGATATCGGGCACCCTCATTAAAGGCTCTCCCAGCTTAAATGGTAATGTATCATAAAACAATATAAGAAAATCTCAAGCCTTTAAGGACAGGATCACCTAAGGTGCACATTTCCTCTTTCTAGGCTCACTTCTGTTTTGTCACTGCTGGCTTTTAGGATGCCATACAGGCTGCTATATTAGCAGAAAACTGACATAAGGGTATATTTTGCAAAATGGGTCAACGAAGAGAAAGTCCTCAATCCCATAAAATTCTCGTCAAAAAAATCCTCATTTGAATATTGCTTATGCCTGTTGGCAAATATCTGAATACCCCAGACCACCCTAAGGATTTCCAAGACAAACACACACAAGCTGGTTGTAGTCCCCAAAGGCATTCCCTTCATTCACAGCCATCCTTTGAAATGTGTGTTAGGTCGTGCTTACTTTACACATGGAAAAACGAGGTAATTAGAAACTCCCGAGGATTACCCTGCTCGCTGGATTACCAAAAGAACCACGGCTTTAAGATAGATATTGGAACTCTGTCTTCTTTTGCATATTTTAAAATCATACTGTCCACAATGGTGTGTTGTGTCATATCATCTATATTACACTGAATTACATGCTCCAGGAGCATAATTCTTAATCTCATATGGAGTTCTTGCTCTTATGGGAAATTTTTATCTAGTGTGAGTTATACATAAAAGATAGGGAAAACAAAGCATTATAAAAACCGTGCAAAAAGAAAAAAAATATTGGTTGATAAGATAGAAGGTAAAGTGTACAGAGCCCAAATCCAGGTGCCTGAATAGGGAGGATTGCTACAGAGAACTGTTATATAAGCCTGGACCCTAAAGCAGAAAAGCCAAACCAGGGAAATATTATCTCAAGTCACTGTCTGAAACAAACTTGCATGTAAGGCTTTGTCTCACTCTCTGTTTCTACGGAAAAAAAAAAAGGCAAGAACACCATGGTCCAAGGCCACAGGTGGCAAGAGCTCCCTTGTCCAGATATTCTATTAACTTTTAATGTCCATTTAATGAGGGGTACAGCCCCTTTTCATTTTTGTACACCCTGCAATTAGAGGCATGTTGGATGTCCAGGGGAGCGTAACAAAAGCTGCATAATCCAAGAGGATTTATTCAGAGCTCGTTCTAATTAGTTAATGGATGTTCACAAACCATTCCAGAAGAGGTCCAGCCAGTCGGGAGGAGAAAGAGTCTAGTAGTTGGGGGGCGTGGACACTGAAGTCTGACTGCCTTGGAGAGCTGCTCCGCTATTCTGGAGCGATGCTCCTCGGGTCAGTGTAGACCGTTCCTGGGCCAGGCTACTTCCTACTAAAGTGTAAATGGTAACACAGCACACGGTACCCCACAGTGGTGCTGGGGAGAGTCCTGAGTCAATGTTCCCAAGATGCTAAGACTAGTACCTGATAAACACCTGTGTGTGTTTGAAAAGCGGAACAAAAAGTTGTTCTCAGAGATGGATTTAGACCAGTAGGAACTATCACCAAACACAGTATCTAAGACCCACAGAGATTTCCCTAAAATAAATACTTAGTGTAGGAAGTCCTTCTGTATTTGTGTTGTTTTCATTGGTTGAATAAAAAAACTGCTTTGGCCTTTTAATAGGGCCAAGCACTTAGGTGGACAGAGTAGACAGAACAGAATGCTGGGAGGAAGAAGGCAAAGAGAGCCGCCATGGAGTGGCCAGAGTCAGACGTGCTGAATATTTCCCGGTAAGCCACGACCTAATGGTGAAAACAGATTAGTAGAAATGGGTTAGGTTGAGATGTGAGAGTTAGCCAATAGGAGGCTAGCGCTAATGGCCAGGGAGTGCTTTAATTAATACAATTTCCATGTGATTATTTTGGGTTAAGCTAGTGGGGTGGTGGGATACAGCCCGCTGCTCTGCCTACTACAAATACTATGAATATAGGATGGTGATTTTAAACATTTGCCAAGTCTTTTTGATGATTCTGAACATAAACAAAACAGATACATGTTGACTAACCGTCTATGAAATTAGTTTATTCAAGAAACTATGGTATCAGGTACATGTTATACACATTTGTAGCAGCAGGCTGCTTGTTTGTCCTGGCCACCCAGAACCGAAATAATCACACAGAAACCATATTAATTAAGTCACTGCTTGGCCCATTAGCTCTAACTTCTTATTGGCTAACTCTTACATATTAATTTATTAATTTAACCCATTTCTACTAATCTGTGTATTGCCACGTGGCTGTGGCTTACTGGGTAAAATTCCATCTGGCTCCAACAGGGCTACATGGCTTCTCCCTGACTCCACCTCCTTTCTCCCAGCATTTAGGATAGTTTTCCCCACCGACCTAAGTTCTGCCCTGCTATAGGTCCAAAACAGTTTCTATATGCATGAATAGTAATCACAGTATACAGAGTGGAATCCCATATCACACACTGAAAGTAAAATGTAAATTCATTTTGTTAAATCAATCTATCAGGGCTGAAGAAATGGTCAGAACTGCATATTGCTCTTGCACAGGTACTGAGTTCAGTTCCCAGCCTCCATGATCAGAGGTTTGTAACTACCTATAACTCCATCTCTAGGGGTGGGTTATATCATCCTCCAAAGGCAGCTGCCCCAGTGTGCACTTACTGTGTTGGTTAGTTTTTGTCCAGCTGGTACAAGCAATCATCATCTCGGAAGGGGAAACCTCAGTTGTGTAAGTGCTTTTATCAGATTGCCTGTTGGCAAGTCTCTGGGACATTTTTCCTGACTAAGGACTGGTATACCAAGGCCTAGGCGATAATGGGTGGTACCACCTCTGGAAAGGTAGCCTTGGGTGATATAAGAAAGTGCACTGAGCAAGCCACAGGGAGCAAGCCAGTAAGCAGCATCTCCCCATGGCCTCTGCTTGAGTTTCTATCTCTATGCTGCTGCCTTGCTTGAGTTTCAGCCATGGCCTCACTTCATGATAACCTGTGATCAGGACACATAAGCCAAATAAGTCCTTTCCCCTCAAGTTGCTTTTGGCCATGGTGTTTCATTGTAGCAACAGAAACCTAACAAGACCCCCCCACACACATGATCACACAATTAGAAATCGATCAATTAGCCATTGCTTTCCATTTCATTCATCTGTTCTTTCATTTACTATTTCAGAGAAGTTTGTTGAATCTTCATTATTTCTCCTTGGCATTTGTTCCTTATTGCTAATCAATGCATAAATTAATGCAATTGTTCTCAAGGAATTGCTATGGATTCTTGCTGAAAAAAATGATGTAGCAAATAACTCTCATTTTATTGGGCCATGGTGCAGTCTGTGGACCAGAGAAGTCAATGAACTTGCTCACAGTCACACAGTCTCTAAAGGGGAAGTATGGAAGCAGAGTGATGAAATTTTGATCTCACCCCGACCCTTGACCAATTTTGCTTCATGTTACACAGTTGGTTCCACATTTAAAAGAACAATAACCCAGGTTTTCTCTGCTCCAATTCCTAATGACCAAGGTCAGGATTTTAAAATTCTACTTCATCCGTTAATCAGAGCCGTTAGCTTTTTCAAGGTAGCCCTTGATGTGAATCAGAACATAGACTACCAACCTAGGTTGGATATTCAAACACAGATTCATTTTTCAACAGATAATAGTGGCCTGCATTCAAACTACCAGGAGTTAGATAAATAATTTTCTTGTTTTCTAACTCATTAATTTGTACTATATTTCCCCGTTTCTAAACACAACCTAGTGTCTTTGACATGCATTGTATTTGTGCAAGCGCAGGATCAGGGCAGTTGGAGCCTTTTCCAGACTGCAGGCGCGGCAAGATCGAGTCTGCACTGTGCATTGTCCCTCCACGCAGTGGGCTCTAGGAACAGAGGGGAGGCTGTGGCCTGGCTCAGGATCCTACACAAAGGCTGTGAATGAGAGGAAATCCCTGCTAACGTGATCCTTTTATGGCCAAGACTTTTCTTTAACAGTAACATTTTCACTTGGAGCTGCACTGTGTCATCTTTTGCCAAATTAAACACGTCAGTCGGTGCTCAGGAGGCCACTCTGTTGCTTACATCCTTACACTTCACCCATCACAGCAATAGGTTCATATCACTCATAAAGACCAACATTAATTCCATGGTGCACTGAAGACGGATACGGGAACCAAAACCCGGGAGGAACACTCAGCTGAAACAGTCTCTAATGATTTCCCAAATGAAAGGCTGACAGCACATGAAAGAAGTGTTTAGGCCTCTCTCCGCACGCTTTTCTAACTGCTTCCAAGAATACAATGATGTCAGTGTAAAAAAATTGGACATAGGCATCAAGAAGACAATGACAGCAGTATGGAAGACCTGCACCGGAGTATCAAGAAGACGAGGAGATTAGTGTGTAAGAGCAGTACAAGGGTACCAGGAGTGTATAAGAGTGGTACAAGGGTATCAGGACTTCTTCATTGCACACTCATGGCTGCATATCAAGTTTAAGAAAAACTTTACTTTTGGCATTTCCAAAAAAAGAGGAAAAAAGAACTTCCTTAAAACTAGCATGAGAACAAGATCCTTAAAGCCGAATGACTGGAAAAGCAAGCCAGGCGAGCACAGCTTTTTCGGGAAGTGTCCTTGGCTTGCTATTACCCCAAGTATATGCGAATATACAAGTATCCCAAATATATATGAATAGTGTACGTGAATAGTCGCTTTCAGTTTCTGGACCTCTCAGGGCCCCTTTCCTACTTGGTGTCTGTCCACTGCCTCAGCCTCACTTACTGCAGAGGACAGCTTCCCTGACACCGTCAACACAGAAAGGAAGAGAATTAATGACATAGCAACTCTGCTGGGAAGTTACAGCAACTGTGCAATGAAGGGCTGGCATTCTCATGTTCATTGTCTTACACTCCTTAGTATAAAGGAGTTTCCTGCTTTGTATAGTTCCTCTCTGTGTGTGCCTGAGGTGATACCGAGTAACCTGTTTATGGTGCAAAGCATTGCGCTGTTATTTGAAAAAGGCTATTTTTAATCTATTAAAACGGTCCTTACATTTTTTATGTAAAATAAGGCCACTGCTCTGCTCTTGCAAACTCGACTCCCACGAGCTTCTTTATGGGCCTATGAACTCATAGTCAAGGAGTAAAACCCATTTGGTAGGAGGCACTGACATTTTGGTTATAGGAAGACGAAAATGGCAGTAATTTCCCAGAAGCTGAGCAGATTATAAAAGATATGGACTATTTGACCCGGGTTGATACTATCACCCTCTAAACCACAGATGCTTGGCACTATTCTGATAAGGTAGACCCCCACCAAGGAGAATAAATCGAGTGTCCATCATTATGAAGCGGCAGGTCCAGGGCATACTTCCTATCTCTGTTGCCTGTTGTCTGCATATGGTCTGCAGACCTCAGGCCAGGTAAAGGAACTAAGTGTGAGAGCTCTGCCCCCAGCTCCAGTCAGTGCTTCATGGTCGTCAGTTCTACGTCCACATACCTGAATACTCTGACCAGAGCTCGCGTGACCTACGTCCCGACTCTGACTTTTTAGATGGACTCCTGACATTAAGCACAATTGCTTAAGGTCCCCACTACATCACCATATCAGGTGTCATCCAGGAAGCGCTAGAGCACAAGCCACAGATGGACGGATGCATTCCTCTTTAAAAGACAAGATGCCCCACCGCCGTGTGCTGAGACCTTTGGCAGACAGCAATGGGCTGTTGCCACCCTTGAGATGGTCTGGGGAAAGCCTTCATTTTGTGCTTGTAGTGTCTTCAGAATGTAGCCTTCTTGGGGCTGTTTGCTCTGTTGTAGCTCTGACGTCAGAGTCGCTGTTACAGGTAAGAACAAACTGTAATTCTAATACATCACTGGGTCCAAATCCTCACACAGCACTGCCATGTAGGGTGTAGAAGTAAGCCAGCTGAAGAATATCTCAAGGTTTCACTTCCAATAAAGGGTAAATAATCTGAGTGCTCACTACATGCATCTCTTATGAAGATGAAATTAACACAGACAGTAAAATATAGCATTTAAGAAACATAGTTTGCTCTCCGAAGATGTTGGCGATAACAACTATATTATCAACATATACTGATTGAATTTTTTTGGTTATAAACAATAGATGTTATACAACACAAAATGAACCTGACATCAGGACTATTCAGTTGACTTTACCAGCACAGCCTTGATGTGGAAGAAGTGAATATTCTCTTTATAGAGCTATTGTTCCACTGTGCACGACACAGTAAATTCAACAGGGATCTCTAGGTGAATGCCAGCATAGTTGCAGAAATTACATTCAAAAGAGCCAAAGGCCCTGGAAATAATGACAGTATTTCAGATCATATGGGAGCTTCCCTTAGAGTGTAACCGCTAAGGAGGACAGAGCAAATGCCTTCTTGGGGACCAGAGGGGAGTGAATATACATGCCAAAGGTGTGTGGGACCTTACTAGCATATTAGAATCTCATCAGGTTACAGTCAGGAGAATTCCAGAAAAGAAACCTGTGGCTGAGATCAGCCTTATAAAATGGGAATAAGTAGTTACCTGGGAGTGATATTGTAGAATTCAGAAAATTTAAAGTTTCAACAATTTGTAACAATTGTAATCCCTGCCTACCTAAGGAACCACTAGAAAATTTTAAACAGATGATGATGAGAAATAAAGATATTGGCTATCAATGTCCTTTATGTTTCTTGTTGCTAATACATCATTGAGTAGGAAATAGAAGCCCATACACACGACACCATCATAACTCCTCACGGGAAAAATCAGGCCTTGTGCTGGTTTCTAAGTGGTCCACACTCCCTTGCTGCCCCTCCTACTCCCTATAGTATGTGCTATGTCTCTGCTTTTTGTCCTAGTGCAGATCTCAAAACCTTTAAAATGCTCTGTAAGACAGCAGAATAGGTTTTTATCAGACTACTGCTGTCCCTCAGGTTGGGGCTCTCCATAACTTCAGGATGAGAGCAGATCCCCTGAGAGACTAACGGTATGACAACAGACTCCAACATTTTCATCAGTCCAACCTCCAAGGAGAGAAGGGAGTTTGGAGTCCACTGTCTTTTAGGTGACTGGTGGCCTCCTGAATGATTCTCACATAGTGAAATCCCAACAGACTCAGCGCAGTGACGCTCAATGGCCAAGAAGATGATGCACCTTGTTCCCTCACAGAGAGACAGAAATACTCTGTCTGCATTGTCCTCCAAACCTTGACAAATGTGTAGTCGGTACATTAAACACTAATATAAATGCATATAAATCCCAAATTTTGCTCATCATTCTTGTGTGTTTTAGAGCCTGAGAGATCATGTGAGCTCGAAATGTGTGATTGGTCAGTTCAACACGGATACAACCTGGACTTATTTTGAGGGGTTTTGCCTGTTTCCAGATGATAAAAGTCTGGTGGAGGACTTTGCCCTCATGGGGTCTATACTAATTCTAGGGCTATATCAGAACTGATTATCAAAAACTCCCTTTGGAGACCAAACAGAGTCAATAAATATTTTAGTAAGATTAAATCTTCAAAAATTGTAAAGAAAAACAACTAAAGAGAAGAAAATCCTGGAAAGAATGTATCGATTACAAGAATTAAAACCGTCTTGAAATTGCAGAACAAAATGTAAGATGCTTTGATGAGACAGTAAGCCAAAGTCCAGATGAAAGAGGCGTGACAGAGGAGGACAGATCAGGGATGGGCAGAATGGCGGCTTACTATACATAGGAAAGGAAGTGTAAGAACAGCAGGTGTGACGGGGTAATCAAGGTAACCAGACTGTGGGATACTCAGTTATTTGGTTTTACAAGGTGTTATTCCTGTGAGGGTTTTTTGCTGTTGATGGAGGCAGGAGTGGTGGTTTCTAGTTTTGTTTTTTTTTTTTTTTTGTGGTGTGGTTGTTATTGTTGTGGTTGCTTTTGTTGTTTTGATAAGAGTAACATTTGAATTTACCACCCTCCCTAATGTGGCTGGCCCTCATCTGTCAGTTGAAGGCCCCATTAGAAGTGTCTGCCTGATTGTCTCGGACAGTGGTCTTTTCCTGCCATTAAACTAACTTGAACTGAATCATTGGCTCTAAGGCTTTGCATGTTCTCTCATATGCTCTGAATCACTGATTTTCTTAGATCCTGTGACTTCTCTCCTTGTCACCTTGGTAGTCAATTTCTTACATTAGTCTGTCCGTCTCTTCACTTTCTCTGAAGACAACTGTATTGTGCATTATGTTGATAAATGATCATCTGCTGTTTAAAGTTGTTGAAAGCAGAACCTGAGAATGAGGAGAGCCCTCCCATCTCACATTTCCATGTGTTATTTCAAGTGTTCTTCAAAAGCACAATTTTCTGGGCCAGACTGGCCCTCTAACTCTGGATGTGAAGAGGAAAAAATAACAAACAAACCAAAATAAAAACACTGTGGTACCCAACAACAACTTGAAGGTGCACTGTTCTCAACGGGGTGATTATTGCTTTTCACAGTATAAAAATGCCTTGAGTGGAGTTGGAAGCCAGAGTTCTTCCATGGAGAGGGAGCCAAGGCCTTCCATCTGGGACTCAATGGGGAGCTCTAGCACCCTTCCTCAGGCTCCCCAGTCAGTTTCTGCTGCATGTTCATAAGTATCCATGGTGACGATGTGGTCAATCTGCTGTTGTTCTTAATCTTGAAAGCCTCATCCAAGGGGACACTTAGCTCTGGCTGGTGGTCTATAGAGAACTTCAAATGGCTTCCTGAAAAGGGATTCCTTGATTGACTTCTTCTGAATATGTGTAAGCCCTCAATCTGATGGTGTTTCTTTGGTTTGTTCAGTCTTTGCACTATGTTACTCATAGCTGCTACATGCTTTGAGCAAACACTTTGATGCCTTTTTCCTATGAATCTGCTCCTTCTTTCTATTTGCTACTCACTATTTTTTATTTTTTTAAACAATATTATTTTATACACAAATCCAAGTCCTGTCTCCCTCCCTCTCGTCCTGCCACTCCCCCCATCTTCTCCCCACCCCTCTCCCTATCCACTCCTCAGAGACGGTGAGGCCTCCCATGAGGTGTCAATATCTGTAACATCACTTGAGGCAGAATCAAGGTCCTCTCCCCTGTATCTAGACTTAATAAGGTATCCTTCTATAGGGAATGGGATCCAAAGAGTCAGTTCATGCACTAGGGATAAATACAGGTTCCACTGCTAGTGACTCCACAAACTGCCCAAGCCACACAGCAATCACCCACATTTAGAGGGCCTAGTTCAGTCCTATGCAGGTTCCCCAGCTGTCAGGATGGAGTCAGTGAGCTCCCACTAACTCAGGTCATCTGTTTCTGTAAGTTTATCCTTCATGGTCTTGGTCCCTTTTCTCATAATATCATTCCTCCTTCTGTATGGTTGGACTCCAGGAGTTCAGCCCAGTGCTTAGTTGTGGATCTCTGCATCTCTTTTACATCAGTTACTGGATGAAGGTTCTATATTAACAATTAAGGTAGTCATCAATCTGATTACAGGAGAAGGGTGTTTTAGGTAGCCTCTTAGCTATTGTTTAGATTCTTAACTGGGGTCATCTTTGAGGATTCCTGGGAATTTCTCTAGTGCCTAGTTTCTTTTTTTTCTAGTAATATGTACTATTTTATTTTTTAAATTAATTAATTTATTAAAAATTTCCACCTCTTCCCCTCCTCCCTTTTCCCTTCCCCTCCCCACCTCCCCCTCTCTCTCTAGACTTAAGAGCAGTCAGGGTTCCCTGCCCCGTGGGAAGTCCAAGGTACTCCCCCCCTCCATACAGGTCTATAAAGATGAGCATCCAAACAAATCGGGCTCCCAGAAAGTCAGTCCATGCAGTAGAATAAAAACCCAGTGCCATTGTCCTTGGCTTCTCAGTCAGCCTTCGTTGTCAGCCACGTTCAGAGTGTCCATTTTGATCACATGCTCCAACATTCCCAGTCCAGTTGGCCTTGGTGAGCTCCCATTAGATCAGTCCCACCGTCTCAGTGGTTGGACGCACCCCTCGTGATCCTGACTTCCTTGCTCACGTTCTCCCTCTTTCTGCTCCTCATTTGGACCTAGGGAGCTAAGTTCAGTGCTCCAATGTGGGTCTCTGTCTCTATCTCCATCCATCGCCAGATGAAGGTTCTAAGGTGATATGCAAGATATTCATCAGTATGGTTATAGGACAAGGCCAGTTCAGGCACCCTCTTCTCTGCTGCCCAAGAAACAATCTGGGGACCTCTCCTTGGACCTGGAAACCCCTCTAGAATCAAGTCTCTTGCAAACCCTAAAATGACTCCATTAGTTGAGATATTTACTTCCCTGCTCCCATATTCATCCTTCCTCCATCCTACCCATCCCATTCCCCCAAGCTCTCCTGAATCCTCCCCTTCTCCCCTCTCTCTACCCATCTCCCCTTACATCCACCATCCCCCCGTGCACCCAAGTTTTCCTGGTAATCTTGTCTACTTCCAATATCCAGGAGGATAACTATATGATTTTCTTCATGTTCACCTTCTTTTTTAGCTTCTCTAGGATCACAAATTATAGGTTCAAAGACCTTTAATTATGGCTAGAATCCACTTATGAGTGAGTACGTACCATATTCCTCTTTTTGGGTCTGGGTTAACTCACTCAGTAAAGCGTCTTCTATTTCCATCCATTTGTATGCAAAATTCAAGATGTCATTGTTTTTTACCGCTGAGTAAAACTCTAATGTGTATATTTTCCACACCTTCTTTAACCATTCTTCTATTGAGGGGCACCTAGGTTGTTTCCAGGTTCTGGCTTTTACAAATAGTGCTGCTATGAACATAGTTGAACAAATGCTTTTGTAGTATGATAGGGCATTTCTTGAGTATATTCCCAAGAGTAGAATTGCTGGGTCCTGAGGTAGGTTGACTCCCAGTTTCCTGAGAAACCACCACACTGATTTCCAAAGTGGTTGAATTACCTAGTTTCTTATTAACATCATAGTGGCTCCCTCTTTCGAAGTACCTCTTTCCTTGTCTCCCTATCTGACCTTCACCCAACTTGACCTTCCTAATCCTTCATGTCCTCCTCCGCGCACTTCTTCTTCTCTTCCCACACAACCATCACCCTCCCAGTCCTCCTGATGCTACCACTTTCCTAAAGAGATTTTTGTCTATGTACCCTTCTCAGAGGGATCCATGTATGTTTCTTTTAGGGTCCTCATTGTTACCCGTCTTCTCTGGGGTTGTAGACTGTAGGATGGTTTTCCTTTTCTTTAATTTCTAATTTGAAGTTATGAGTGAGTACATACCATGCTATTTGTTCTGTGTCTGTGCTATCTCACTCAGGAATTTTTTTTTCTAGTTCCATCCATTTGCCTTCAAATTTCAAGATTTCATTGTTTTGTTTTTTTTTTATCACTGAGTAGTACTCTATTGTATCAAAAAAGTATACCACATTTTCTTTATCCATTTTTTAGTTGAGGGCCATCTAGGTTGTTTTTACTGGCTACTACAAATAATACTGCTATGAACATAACTGAGCAAAAGTCTTTGTGGTATGGGTCTGCATCCTTTGGATATATGCCCAAGAGTGGCGTTGCTGGGTCTTGAGGTTGATTGATTCCCAGATTTCTGAGAAACAGCCATACTGCTTTCCAAGGTGAATGTACAAATTTGCACTCCCACCAGCAATGGAAAGTGCTTCCCTTACCCCATATCCTTTCTAGCATAAGCCATTATCAGTGTTTTTGATCTTAGCCATTCTGACAGGTGTAAGATGGAATGTGAGAGTCATTTTGATTTGCATTCCCTAATGGCTAAAAATGTTGAGTAATTTCTTAACTGCCTTTCAGTCATTTGAGATTTCTCTGATGGGAATTATCTGTTTAGATCCATACCCTAATTTTATTGGATTATTTGATATTTACATATCTAGTTTCTTGAATACTTTGTATATTTTGGAGATCAGTCCTCTGTCTGATGTGGGGTTGGTGAAGATTTTTCTCATTCTGTAGGTTGCCATTTTCTCTTGTTGGCTGTGTACTTTACCTTACAGAAACTTCTCAGTTTCAGGAGGTCCCATTTATTAATTGTTGATCTCAGTGTCTGCGCCAATTATATTAGGTGCTATATTCAGGAGGTGGTCTCCTATGCCAATGGATTCAAGGTTACTCCCTGTTTTCTCTTCCCTGAGGTTCAGTGTGACTGGATTTATGTTGAAGTCTTTGATCCATTTGGACTTGAGTTTTGTGCATGGCAATCGATGTGGATCTATTTGTATTTTTCTACATGTTAAAAATCCAGTTTAACCATTTGTTGAAGATGTTTTCTTTTGTCCATTATATTATTTTATCATCTTTGTCAAAAATCAGGTGCTCATAAATGTGTAGATCTTTGATTCAATTCCATTGGTCCATATATCTGTTTTGTTGCCAATAGCAAGCTGTTTACATTACTATAGCTCTATAGTAGAACTTGAAGTCAGGGATTGTGATGCCTCCAAAATTCCTTCATTGTACAGGATTGTTTTGGCTATCCTGGACTTTTTTTGTCTTTCCATATGAAGTTGAGTATTGTTCTTTTAAAAACTGTGAAGAATTGTTCTTGGATTTTGACAGATATTGCATTGAATTTGTAGATTGTTTTTGGTAAGACTGGACATTTTACTATGTTGATCCTACTTACCAATATAGTAAAAAAACAATATCAAGAGCATGGGGGATCTTTCCATTTTCTGATAGCTTCTTCAATTTCTTTCTTTAAAGACTTAAAGTTCTTGTCATAAAGGTATTTCCTTTGTTTGGTTAGAGTTACCCTCTAGACATTTTGAAGCACAATAAATAAAAGCTCAGAGAGAAAATGGGGTTTCAACCTGAAAATCAGAAAAACAAAGCAGCTAGCCACTGACTCTTACCTTGAGCGTAGCCCAAAAGACAAACCTGCCTCTAGGAATTTCAGAATGAGACTGTGTCTGAGAGCTGTTTTTTTCCTGTCTTATATTCCTCTCTAGGGTTGGAATTAAAGGCATGCTCCTCTGTGATTAAAAACACACACCACCTGGTTTCTATGGCAAACTAGTGTGGCAACAGAAATGAAAGGTGTGTGTTCCATTACCTGGCCTGTAAATCCAACCAGTGGAGCTCACTTACTCTCAGATCTTCAGGCAAGCTTTATTTAATAAATGCAATTGAAATGCCACTACAATATTTTATACTGTTGGTGGCTATTGTGAAGGCTGATGTTTCTCTGATTTATTTCTCAGCCCATTTATCATCTGTATGTAGGAAGGCTACTGATATTTTGAATTAATCTTGTTTCCCATCACATTATTGAAGGTATTTATCAGCTGCAGGAGTTCCCTGGTCGAATTTTTTGGGTCACTAATGTAAACTATCATATTATCTGCAAATACTACAAGTATGACTTCTTCCTTTTCAATTTGTATCTATTTGATCTCCTTTTGTTATTTCATTGCTCTAGGTAGAACTTCAAGTACTATACTAAATAGATGCGGAGAGAGTGGACAACCTTGTCTTGTTCCTGATTTTAGTGGAATCATTTTGGGTTTCTCTCCTTTTAGTTTGATGCTGGCAGTTGGATTGCTGAATATTGCCTTTATTACGTTTAGATACAGTCCTTAAATCCCTGATCTCTCCAAAACCTTTATCATGAAGGAGCATTGGATTTTGTCATGGATTAATCATGTCTAATAAGATGATCATATGTTTTTTTCTTTCAATTTGTTTGTATGGTAGACTAAATTGATGAATTTTTGTATGTTGAACTAGTCCTGCATCTCTGGGATGAAGCCTACTTAATCATAGTGAATGATTTTTTCATGGTGTACTTGGATTCAGGTTGCCAGTATTTTATTATTTTTGCATCAATGTTCATGAGGGAGATGGGTCTGTAATTCTCTTTTTTGTTACATCTTTATGTGGTTTCAGTATCAGGGTAACTAACTTCATTAAAGGAGCTTGATAATGTTTCTTTAGTTTCTATTGTGTGAAACAGTTTGTGAAGTGTTTAGAATTATACATTGAAACCTGCTGCCCCTGGGCTTTTATTTTGGTGGATGGGAGCCTTTGATGACTGCTTCTATTTCCTTGATGGTTATATGTCGATTTAAATTGTTCATCTCTTCTTGATTTAATTTTGGGATATTGTACCTATCAAGAAAATTGTTCATTTACTCTAAATTTTTCAGTTTTGTGGAGTACAGATTTTTGAAGTATGACCTGATGATTCTGTATTTCCTCTGTGTCTCTTGTTATGTTCCCCCTTCCTATTGCTGATTTTATTAATTTGGATATTCTCTCTCTGTCTTCTGGTTAGTTTGGAAAAGGGTGTGTCTATATTGCTGATTTTCTCAAAGAACCAACTCTTTCTCATTGAGTCTTTGTATTGCTTTCATTGTTTCTATTTTTATTGATTTCAGACTTCAATTAGATTATTTCCTGGTGTCTACTACTTCTGGGTACATCTGTTCCTTTTTGTTCTAGAGCTTTCAGGTGTATTACTAAGAAACTAGTATGAGATTTCTCCACTTTCACTGTGTAGGTACTTAAGGCTATGAACTTTTCATTTAGCATTGCTTTCAAAGTTTCCCATAAGCTTGGGTATGTTGTGCATTCATTTTCATTGAATTCTAGGAAGTCTTTAATTTCTTTCTTTATTTCATCCTTTACCCAAGGGTGATTCAGTTGAGCCTTGTTCAATTTCCATGCATTTGTAGACTTTCTGCAGTTAGCCTTGTTGTTGAATTCTAACTTTAAGTCATGGTGATCCAATTTTTTTTGTATCTTTTGTGGTTTGCTCTGTTACCGAGTACATGGTCAATTTTTGAGATGATTCCATGAGGTGCTGAGAAAAAGGTATATTCCTTTGTGTTTGAGTGGAATGTTCTATAGATGTCTGTTAAGTTCATTTGAGCCATAACTTTTGTCAGTTCCTTTATTTCTCTATTAAGTTTCTGTCTGGCAATTCTGTTCAGTGGTGAGAGTGGGGTGTTAAAGTCTCCCACTATTAGTGTGTGGGGTTTGGTGTGCGATTTTAACTTTAGTAGTGTTTCTTTTACAAATGTGGGTGCCCTTGTATTTGGAGCATAAAGGTTCAGAACTGAGAGTTTATCTTGATGATTTTTTTTGTGATGAATATGAAATATCTTTCTTCAACTCTTTTGGTTAATTTTAGTTTGAAGTCTATTTTGTTAGATATTAGCATAGCTACAACCTCTTGTTTCTTAGATCCATTTGACTTCCCAACCTTTTACTCTAAGGTAACATCTTTGATGTGTATTTCTTGTATGCAGCAGAAGGATGGATCCTGTTTGCATATCCATTCTATTAGTCTATTTTTTTATTGGTGAATTCAGACCATTGATGTTAAGAGATATTAATGACCTGTGATTGTTAGTACCTGTTAATTTTGGTTTTGTTGCTGATTGGGGTATTGTGTGAGTGTTTTCCTTCTTTGGGTGTTGCTGGTATGGGATTATCTATTGCTTGTGTTTTTGTGAGTATAGCTTGGGTATTCCTTGGGTTGGAGTTTCCTTTTACTACTTTCTGTAGAGCTGGGTTTACATGTAAATACTGTTTAAATATGATTTTGTCATGGAATATGTTGTTTCCTTCCCCATCTACGGTGATTGAAAGCTTTGCTGAGTAAAGTAGTTTGGGCAGGCACCTATGGTCTCTTAGTGTCTGTAGCACATCTCTCCAGGACCTTCTGGAATTCAAAGTTTCCATTGAGAACTTGGGTGTAGTTCTGATAGGTCTGCCTTCATATGTTATTTGGCCTTTTTCTTATGCAGCTCTTAATATCTTTTCTTCACTCTGTATGTTTAGTGTTTTGTTTATTTTAATGTGAAGGGACTTATTATTGCTTCAATATATTTGGTTTCTGTAAGCTTCTTGTACTTTCACAGGCGTATCCATCTTTAGAGTGGGAAAGTTTTCTTCTACGATGTTGTTGGATATTTTTTTTTCTGTGCCTTTGAGCTCGAGTTCTCCTTCTTCTGTCCCTATTATTCTTAGGTTTGGTCTTTCCGTGCTAACCCAGATTTCCTGAATATTTTGTCTTAATAGTTTGTTGGATTTAACATTTTCTTTGACTATTTACTCTATAGTATCTTCAACACCTGAGATTCTCTCTTCCATCTCTTGCATTCTGTTCATTATGCTTGCTTCTGCAGTTCCTGTTCAGTTACCCAGATTTTCTATTTCCAGAATTTTCTCAGTTTATGTTTTCTTTATTTCCTCTATTTCAGTTTTCAAGTGTTAAACAATTTTCTTCCTCTGTGCTATGTTTTTCCTTTGGCTCTATTTGTTCTCTTTAATGGATTTGTTGACTTCTTCCAATTTTCTGGTAGTATTTTCCTCCACTTCTTTAAGGGTATTTTTTATTTCCTCTTTAAGGGCATCCAGCACCTTTATAAATTTATTTTTAAGGTTGCATTCTACTTTATCTACATTAGGTTGTTCAGGTTTTGCTGATGTAGAAACACTATTTTCCGGTGATGCCATATTGCTCCGTTTATGTTGTTGAATGTGTTCTTACACTGCCATCTGCCCATCTCTTCCTCCAGGGGATGCAGGTGGGACCTGTGCTTCAGGGGTTCCCTTTCCTCCAGTCGGTGGAGGTGTGGCCTGTGTCTTATGTGGTCACTCTTTCTCCATGCCTCTGGTAAATGCTGGTACAACCCTGAAGCTCCTCCAGGTATAGGCAGGTCAAGGGTCCAGTAAACATAGATGCCAGGAGGGATGGTTGGTGATCTGGGGAGGCTACTCCTAGGTCTCTGGGGCTTCACTGGGTGGGGGTGTGGCGCAGGATGTGCCTCCAGGTTCTAGGACCTAGAGACTAGGGCTCTCCAATTGTGGAGTCAGATACTCACTTCTCAGAGTAGTTCTCACTATTCTTTAACTTTGGCTTGATATGTGATTAATACAACCATTCATTCAAATTTGAAAGAATTTCTACTGTGTTAATTTTTTAAACCATACACAACAGTCCTTGAACAAAAGGTTAATTAAGAAAATATGAATATTGTAGATAGGCTCTTAAAGAATGAGGGTGCTATATTACTTGTCTAGAATAGAACTTAGTTATCAAGAAATGGGATCAAAACTATTTTAACTGTACTTGCACTCAATAGAAAAGTTAAATAAAAATGAATATTTCCAATATTCATGGAAAATGATTCTGAAAAGGGTGGGGTGGAGGTAAGTTTTGCTTTTCACATTACACTATCAGTAAAGTAAATTATTTTGAAATGAGGCACATATGTTGCACTTAAAATTATTTTATGAAAACAGCATTTTCCAAAACTGCTATCTAACTTTACATTTAAAGGTCATTTGGAAAATTTATGATACAAGATAGGGGAAAGATGTAAATTCATGCACAATATTTTATCAGCCCTTTCCACGGAATGCAAAGGTCAGAGTTTAATAATCATCTTTTCCTTTGTTAGTCTCCAAGTTTCTACAATATATGGTTATTCAATTAACCTGAACCAAGAAATACATACCATGACAATTCTGTAATATTTTCAACTCATTTTAGAAAACTATTTAAATACTTGATAAGCAACAGATTTTACTAGGCCAGCAGATTTTCAAGAAGAATGCAAAAGAGCATTAATGTTACTTTAATTGTCTATTCATTGATATGTGATTCTGTTAGTTCCAGCACAAAGAAATTCATACATTTCATGAGAATGGACCATTTAACTCTGCCCATTCCCTCTTTCCTTTGGTTGCTACAGTTTAAGAATGCTTCATGTCTTTGAGGAAATGTGCAATTTTCAATTGTGCATCTTTGTATTGCAAGTGTTTCAGAGGGCTTTGGAATTAGTGTACCATCAATTATACAGAGTCACTTTTGCATTTCTTTTTGTGTATTCTCTTGTATCTCCATTTTGTTTATTTGATCAATAGTCTCCATTTGAGTTACACTGAACAACTAGAGATATAAAAATCAAATGCAAAAGTGTGCCCTGGTAATGTCACTGCCCAGGCAAACCCCTACTTCCATAACAGCTCTAACCCCGCCCCTTTAAGGTAGTGATATCACAAATTTGTTTCTTAAACAGTTTTTTAATTAAGGTGTTATTATAAAGAACATTCAAGTAAAAATTTCACACACTGAAATAAACCAGACCCAAGTGATGTGGGATTCCCCTCTGCATGCTGTGAATACCATTGGTTAATGACGAAAATGCTTTGAGACTGCACAGAGCAGAATAGAGGCAGGTGGGGAAAACTAAACTGAATGCTGTGAGAAAGGTGGCAGAGTCAGGGAGAAGCATGTAGCCCCGCTGGAGACAGACACCGGAACTTTACTGTGTAAGCCACAGCCTCGTGGTAATGCACAGATTAATAAAAATGGGTTAAATTAAGATGTAACACTTAGCTAATAAGAAGCTAAAGCTAATGGGCCAAGCAGTGATTTAATTAATACAGTTTCTGTGTGGTTATTTCGGGACTGAACAACTAGGAACACACAAGCAGCATCCTATTACACCCAAAGTCTATACATCTCAATATATATTATTCGAGATCCTAGAGAAGCTAAATAAGAAGGTGAACCTGAAGAAAATCATGTACTTATCCTCCTGTACAGGGTAAGAATAGCCATCCTGAAGATGTAGGACTTCAGTAGGCAGTTAGCAATTTAAAACAACTAATTCATATTTTAAGGGCATCCATCCTAGCCTGACTTATTTTTAAATAATTATATTTTAGATGTCTCTTGGCCATTACTCTAATTGTTGGTAATGTCAACCCGTATTTACATCAGAATTTTACAAAGTTTTCACGAAGATTTTCACATCTCTCACAAACACTTAATAAATCAGCAGCATATTTTCGTTGATACAACTGCAAGATTGTCTAGAATGTTATAATTTTACATGAGGGTAGTAAAGACTTCTGGACAGTTTTCTGCTATTTTCCCAACATACTTTTTTCTTCTTACATCATTGGTTTGAAAAGAAGCATGTTTGGCAGCTCTAGTCCATACCACATTGGTGATTTAACAAAAAAAAAAGACTAGGCCATCCTGCTGATTCTCATAAAGCAGATATATTATCAGAGAGTCATGTCCTTGTAGATGTTCTACTTCACAAAGACTGGGAAACACAGTTACCACATAGCAGATACTTTGTGCAGAGCATTCAAATTTCCTAGGTTAAATATAAGCTGTTCTGCCTTACATCAATTAGAAATCCTTTTCTGTGTAATAAATAGTAGTTGTTAAAGTACTGACAATAAATAAATCACTTGTTTGACATGTATTAAAGTGAGTTTGATTGTGGATTACCCTAATACTTCCTGGGCCCCTACTTCCTGGAAGTTGAAGCATCTCATGCTTGGCTACATGATCAAAATTTCATGACTGGATTGTAAAATAAGCATTAAATGATTCTGCTGCAGTGGTTGTGATCATCAAAGCTTTTATTTGTAGAAACTAGAATTCAAGAGGTGATTCTTAGAAGCATCCTTAAAGATCAATGACCAGAGGCTAATAGTCCAAGATAAAAGAATAGCATCTTTTCTTTTCTTTTCTTATCTTTTCTCTTCTCCTTCTCCTCCTCCTTCTTCTTCTCCTCCTCCTCCTACCCCCTCCTCCCACTCCTCCCTCTCCTTCTCCTCCTTCTTCTTCTCCTTTGTAATAAAAATAGCTCAAGGAAGACACACAGTATTAAGTACAAACTGCTTTGTCTACTCCATGAAAAGATAACAGAGGTGGAAGGGGATGCTCACCCGGATAACATGGCAGGGTAAAAAGCGAGAATGCAGTTTGATTTGTGATAGGAGGAGACATATCCTTCATATTCCTTCTTAGTCTTGAGTGCTCAGGATGGTAGAGAGTGTTAAATAAGGCTCAGATCCTAGAGGGCACAGTGCTTTCCTCCCAGAGGCTTTTGGTGAGAAGTAACTCAATAAGATCTACCAGGTAGGACTGATTATCACAAGCTGATGAGTGGTTTCCTGAAAGGAGAGAACCACCCTTAGTTATACCAACAGCAGAGAAAATAGCCCAGGACATTAGGATATTAGGGAAGACAGATTGTGTGTGTGTGTGTGTGTGTGTGTGTGTGTGTGTGTGTGTGTGTGTAATATGCTTTATAATATAATTAGGTAATATTCATCCCTAAAATATGGTTTAATGGTGATTTTTTTAAATTGTATTGTCAAACTGTTTCTGAGTTAATAGCTCAGAGATCAGTCAGGTTAGAGGTTTTCAGGAGGCCACAGCCTCACTGTCCTGATGCATCCTGCTCTTCTTCCTTGAGTTCATGTGGCAACCCCCATTCTTACCTTGTGATTCCTGATAGGAATGCCTACTTAGTGACCTCAAGCTGGCTATTATTTTTGCTTGTAACCTTCTCCCACAAATGAGCATGTAACTAATCCCCCTCACCATTCAAATCTTTACTCAGATTACTCTGGTTAGTTCAGTTGCCAGCCCACCTACCTGGCACTGGTGCACCCCTTACCCTACTCTGCTCCCCTCTTTTCAATGCTACTCATTATTTTCCAGATACTATTTAATTTACCTGTTCTTTATGTCTACTGGCTATATTATACTGCCCATACTGAATAAAAACTCCAGACGGACTGGTCACTCCCCTGTTAAAATCACTGATAAACCCCAAGTAGCTGGGGCATCATTTTGCACTTCCTGACAGATCTCAGTAAATGCATGCTGAACAAAGAATGCCAATATTTCATTCCAGCTGAAAATGTTCCCTCCATGCTCTTCCATCCTCAGAACAGATCCACTGATCTAAGGCTCTCTGCTGCCAGAACTCCAGGTAGGTAAGCTGTCCTCCAATGGACCACCCTCACTCACTCGTTCAGTGTCATTCCACCCTGTCCCTGTCCCCAACCTCCCTCCACTTCTCATTGCTGTGTCCCAGACCCCAGTTCAGGCAGGGAAGCCCTACTTGACCAGAGACCATACTGGATGCCGGAATACTAGCCCCAAACTCGGGTGGAGACTTACTGAAAAATTATAGGCCACACTTGCCAGAAGATCAGAGTGGAAATAGAAAGCAAGGAACAAAGCTCCCATCTAAAAAATACAAACTCAGAAATAGCTTCTAGTCTTACAATCACCCCAACCCCAGAAGCCTAGATGAAGAATTAAAATACAACCAAAACCAGCCAGGGGAATATGTACCTCCAGAGCCCAGCCATTCTACTGCAATAAGTCCTGAAACTTTCGATACCACTGAAACACAAGAAAAAAACAACTTTAAAACCAACTTTATAATGATGGTAGAGATCCTGAAAGAGGAAATGAATAAATCCCTTAATGAAGTCAAGGAAAGGACAAATGAAAAAATGAAGGAAATTAATAAATAACTTAAAGAAAGACAAGAGAAAAACCTTAAAAGTTGAAGAAAATGATAAAGTCAAGGAAAAGACAAACAAGAAATGGAGGAAATGAATAAGTCCCTTAAAGAAAGACAAGAGAAAAACAAACTATTAAAAGAAATGAATAAAACTGTTCAGGACTTGAAAATGAAAATAGAAGCAATGAAAAAAAGCCACAAACTGGGGGACTTCTGGAAATAAAGAAATCGAGGTAAGTGAACAAGAACTACAAACACAAGCATCAACAACAGAATTCAAAAGATCAAGAGTGGATCTCAGGTGTTGATTATATGAAAGAAGAAATAGATACATCAGTCAAAGACAATGGTAGATCTAAAATAATCTCTGATGCAAAATATCAAAGAAATCTGGAACACTATGAAAATACCAAACCTAAAAATTAATAGGAATAGAAGAACAATTCCAGCTCAAAGACCCAGAAAAATATTTTCAACAAAATCATAGAAGAAAAAAATTCCTAACCTGAAGAAGGAGATGTCTATAAAAGCACAAGAAGTTTATGGAACACCAAATACATTCTACCAGAAAATAAAATTCCCATGCTACATAATAATCAACACTAAACAATCAGAACAAAGCAAGAATATTAAAGCTGCAAGGGAAAAGGGTCAAGCAATATAGAAATGCAGACATATTAGAATTACATTTGACTTCTCAGTGGTGACTGTAGAAGCCAGAAGAGCCTGGACAGATGTGCTGCAGACTCTAGAAAACCACAGGTGCTAACCAATACTACTATAGCAAGCAAATCTTATAATTTCCATAGATAGAGAAAACACAAAATTTCATGATAAGATCAAATTTAAACAACATGTAGCCACAAATACAACTATACAGAAGGTAATAGAAGAAAAACCCTAACCTAAGAAGGTTAACTACGCCTATAAAAAACATGGGAAATAAACTCACACCAAGAAAATCAAAAGAAGGGAAATATTCACATACACATACACACTACCACCAACAGCACCAATAACAAGATAACAGGAAGCTTTGTGCATTGATACCTCTCAATATAAGAATGGATATGAAAAGAGATCCATCTTCTGTTGCATACAAGAAAGATACTTCAACATCAAAGATACTTATTACTTCAGAGTAAAGGGTGGAAAAAATATTTTCCAAGCAAATGTACCTAAGAAACAAGTTGGTGTAGCCATTATAATTTCCAATACAATAGACTTCAAACCAAAATTAATCAAAGAAGACAAGGAAGAAAACTTCATACTCATGAAGAAAAAAGAAAAGGTCACCAACATGACCTGTTAATTTTTAACAATTATGTCCCCAAATGCAAGGGCACCCACATTTATTAAATGAATATTATTAAAGCTTAAATAACACTTGACTCTTGCACATTGATAGTGGGAGACTTCAATACCCTACTCTCACCAATGGATATGTCATCCATCCAAAAAATCAACAGAGAAATACTGGAACTAGCAGACAGTATAAATCAAATGTACGTTAAAGATATCTAAGGTGATTTCACCCAAACACAAAAGAATATTCCTTCTGCTATGGAACATTCTCCAAAATTGGTCACATATTTAGTCAGAAAGCAAATCTTCACAGATACAACAAATTAAAATGCACCCCTGCATCCTATCCGACCACCAGGGATTAAAGCTGGATTTCAGAGACAAAAGAAACAACAAAAAACCTACAAACTCATGACAACTGAATTATGACAATTGAATGCCTACTGGGTCAAGACTGAAATAAAGAAAGTAAGAAATTTCTAGAAATCAATTCAGCTCAAATTTGTGGGACACAATGAAATAGGTGCTAAGTTCATGCTCTTAGGTCTTTCAAGAAAAGTTTGGAGAGATGTCATACTATGAATTTAAAATCCACCTGAAATCTCTAGAACAAAAGGAACCTGGCACACTAAAGAGGAGTATATGGCAGGAAAAATCAAACTGAGGACTGAAACCAATACAATAGAAAAGTACAGAGAATCAATGATACAAACAGCTGGTTCTTTGAGAAAATCAACAATATAGACCAGCCTTTATCCAAACTAAATAAAAGATGGAGAGATAGTATCCAAATTATCAAAATTAAAAATAAAAATGGCAGGCATAACATCAGAAACTGAGAAAATTCAAAAAATCATTAGGTCATACTTTAGAAACCTGTTTTCCACAAAATTAGATAATCTAAAAGAAATGGATCATTTTCTCAGTAGACAGCATTTAACAAATTTAAATAAAGATTAGATAAACAATTTAAATAGGCCTACAACCCCTAGTGAAATAAAAGCAGTCATTAAAAGTCTCCCAACCAACAAACAAGCAAAATAGCAAGGGTCAGATGTTTTTGTGCAGAATTCTACCAGATTTTCAAAGAATGACTAAAGCCAATACTCCTCAAGTTACTGAACAAAATAAAAAACAGAAGGAAAACTGCCAAACATTTTATGAGACCACAGTAAGCTTGTTATCCAAACCACACAAATATTTAAAGAAAAAGAAAGAACTACAAACAAATTTTCCTTATGAACACAGATGTAAAAGTACAAAAAAACAAAAAACCTTGCACAATGAATCCAAGAACACTTAAAAAAATCATCCACCATGGCCAAGTAGGCTTCATATCAGAAATGCAGGGACGGTTAAACATTTGAAAACCAATCAATATAATCTACCATTTAAATTAACAAAAAAAAAGGCAAGATCACCTTATGAGATGACAAAAAAACCCTTTGACAAAATCCAGCACTCTTGGAGAGAGTAGGAATTCAAAGAATATACCTAAACGTAATAAAGGCAATATACAGCAAGCCTATAGACAACATCAAATTAAATGGAAAGACTCTCAAAGCATTTCACTCATATTAAGAAAAGGAAAATGCTGTCTACTCTCTCCATATCTATTCAATATAGTACTTGAAGTTATAGCTAGAGGAATAAGACAACTAAAAAAGATCAAGGGGATAGTCAAATTATTGTTATTTGCAGATGATATGATATGAAATGATAGTATACAAAAGCAACCCCCAAAATTCTACCAAGGAACTCCTGATGAACACCTTCAATAAAATGGCTGCATACATGATTAACAAAAAAAAATTCAGTAGCCCTCCTATGTACAAATGACAAATGGACTGAGAAAGAAATCAGGGAAACAACACCCTTCACAATAGTCACAAATAAAAGAAAATATCTTGGGGTAACTCTAACCAAGCAAGCAAAAGATTTGAGCAGTACAATTTTTACATCTTTGAAGAAAGAAATTTAAGAAGTTATCAGAAGATGGAAATATCTCCCATGATTATGGATTGGTAAAATCAACAGATGAATGGATAATGAAAATATGGTACATTTACACAATGAAGTATTATTCAGCTGATAAAAAATGACAACATAAAATGTGCGGGCAAATATATGGAACTAGAAAAACTCATCCTGAATATTGTAACCCAGACCCAGAAAGATGAACACGGTATGTATGAACTTATAAGTTGGTATTAGTTGTTAAGTAAATGACAATCATGTTACAATCCATATATCCAAAAAAGCCAAGTAGCAAACTGGTCTCTAAAGGTGGATGGAAAGAGAATTAGAATAGATTTTGAGGGTGGACTGGGAGCAAGTGGAATGGGAATAGGAGGGAATAGGAGGAGGTGAGAGATGTAGGAAGAGAGAAAGATAACTGGAATTGAAGACCATTTTGGGGAACAATGTAGAAATTTAGTGCAATAGAAACTCCCAGGATTCTATGAGGTTGTTCCTAGCATGGACTCCTAGGAGTGAAGGATACAGAACCTGAACAGAACTGTAGCATGAGGGGACTGGCTTGTTGGGGTTTCTGTCCCACCCAGTACCCCAACAAGCCAGCAAGCCCCAAGGAAAATCAATCACACAGAGATCTCTATAAGTTATAAAGCTGATTGGCCCATTAGGTCAGGCTTCTTATTAGTCCTTGTAACTTATATGAATCCATTATCATTATCTATGTTAGCCATAATGGTTCAGTACCTTTTCCAGCGGGGGCAGCTTACATGTTGCTTCTTCAGTGATCTGCGCAGGAGTGGCTGAGGGAGCTTTCTCCTCCCTAGCCTTATCCTATTCTCATTGCCCTGCCTCTACTTCCTGTCTGGTTGACCCGCCTATACTTCCTACCTGGCCAATCAGTGTTTTATTAAAATACATGATTGACAGAATACAGGTAATTCTCCCGCACCACAGAACATCTTCTGTAACCAGGCAACTTCCATTGGTAGGAATGGGACACCAACCCAATCACAAAACCTTCAATCTAAAATTTATCTTCTACAAGATGTTCTGGTGCAATGGAGGCCAAGAACTTGTGGGAGTAGTCAACCAATGACTCATGTAATTTGAGGTCCCCACCAGGACGGGGGCCCATTCCCAACTTGGACAGGATGCTCCAGAATCAGAGTCTAGATGGCCCAGAGATCTAAGATAGAAAAAGAAATAAAAAACAAATGAACTGATTCCTAATGATATTCTCCTATACTCCTAAATGAGTGCCTAGTCCAATCGTCACAGACAGACTTCCTCCAACCCTGACGAGAGCAGATGCAGATATTTACAGCCAAACATTATAAGTATAATAGCCCATATTATAAATCTCCATCAAGCCCTTCCCTTGGGAGCTGGGGCACTGCAGGGAAGTGGAGGAGAATTGTAGGAGCCAGAGGGGTAACACCTGGAGAAGACAGCCCACAGGATCATCCAAGTAGGGCTGATAGAGACTGAAGCAGCAGTCATGGACTGTATGTATCTGTTCTGGGTCCTCTGCATATTTGCTATGGTTATCTTGGTGTTCTTAGGGGACTCTTACCAGTGGGAGTGGGGTTTCTCTTTCTCTTTTACCTGCTCTTGGGACCTTCTTTTTCCTACAGGGTTGCCTTGCCCAACCTTGAGGTGAGTGTTGGTGCTTAGTCTAATCATGCATTGTTATGCTGTGCTCAGTTGATTTCCCTTGATGGCTTGCTCTTTTCTGAAGGGAAACTGAGGAGGAGTGATCTGGTGGAGAGAAAAGGTGGAAGTGGAACTGGAAGGAGTGACCGGAGTGGAAACTGGTCGGGATGTATTTTATGAGAGAAGAATAAATAAAAAGAAATTAAAATAAACATTAAAAAAGAACCAGGAATTCTTTCCTTTGAATGTGACGATCCAAAGAGCTGCTTTTACAGCAGCCATTCATTCCCCACGTCCTCTCTCACAACCTGAGTTTTCACTTCAGAAAGCTCTTGCTAAGAGTCTGTCCACCCAGCCTCAGTCTACCCTGTGTTTATCTTTAGGAGAGTGCATCACTGCATCTTTCCTACACACCGAGCCCTCACTAGAAATTAGCACAATGACCCAGGGTTCTTGGGCTAAGTCTGTCTTCAGCTCTGTCCTATTTTTAATCTCATCCCTTATAAACCTCTCACACCCTCTGCTCTCAACCCACTCAATTGATCCTACAAACCATTTTCCCCTCCCTCTTTGGTTTGCAGAAAGGGACCTGAAATTTGCAGGCCTGAACTGCCAAGTACACAGGTGTCACCTTATCTCATTGCCTCTAGGAACTCTACACTCAGTCTGCACTCTTAAACACTGTTGACTAAACTGTGTTCAAGACTAGCAGAGTGCACCTTTTAACCTTAGAACCGTAATTATAGGAAAGCAAATGTATTCAAAACCTAATTAACCAAGCAGAAACTGCCAATGCCCAATTGTTCACCTTAAAACTCCACACCTATTTTTAAAAATTCCTGTAGCCAGTGAAGACAGTGATTTTCCCCCTGAAAATCTGAATTTTAACAGTTTAGATATTCAAATCTAAGCCACGCTCCATCTCTCTTCAGTAATCCCACTTGGGACTGTATTTCTTCTCCAGTCCTGTCCTCCAGCAGCGTTTGGAAATTTCTTCGTCCCATTGGCCCTACATTCCAGTTCCTTCATGCTTATTTTAATTTTAACACTACTTCTTACCAATCTCCTGAGGCATAAAAGTAATGTTTTTGTTTCTAAGAGAAGGCAAAATGTCTGATACCTGCTCTATGAAAGATTTTCCTTCTTTTTTCATTTAAAAATAATCTGCAATACCAATGATGATGATGATGATGATAATAATAATAATAATAATGATAATGATGAAACCAGAAACTGAACTAGTGCCAGGCATATGCTCTACCCTAAGGAATTTGTTATGAAGGTGATAAATGATGCAAATCAGGTCACGTGTGTGTAACTGTAACCACAAATCCTTTGATACCTATGTACGCATCCAGAGGAAGCGAGAAAAGGCGGCACTAGTTTGCAGTCTTCACCCAAACATGATTATCTCCATGCTATCTACACTGAAATTCTTTCAAACATAAATGAGTTGGATGAAGAAAAAAGCCAGACTTTGGAGGTGTAATTTGTTTTTGAGACAGGATAATTGTGCTCTCTAGCCTAGTAAATCTCCGTCTTAGCTGAGTTGCCGGCAAGTACTGACAGGACAAACTGAATAGTTGAATTCAGGCAGTGTAAATGATAAGAGAGACATCTGAGCAAGAAACTATTACATTCAAAGCTTTGTGAAAACTAACATGGCAGTCTGCTGGCTCAAACATACAATCAAACTGTGAGCTTCCACAAAACACAATTTCTTGGTTGTTACTTGACTATTTTTCATACTGATAGATGTTTTGCCCTTGGGGTGCACTGCTTTGCACATAAAGAATGACTCTGCTTTGTTCCCATTAGTTTGAAAGACAAGACAGTGACACTGTGCTGAACAGAGTCCAGTGCACACACTGTTTTCAGAACAAACCCGCTTTCAAAAGGCATATTCTGATGATAAAGTAGCAGAGATGATATTTTTTGGTGTTTGAATTTGTGATCCCTGCAGTACAAGGGGAGAGACTTCCAACATGTCCCCTGAATAACAACTAGACATCGGAAAGCAATGACATTCTAATCGCTGCTTCAAATGTCAGCGCAGGGATGCTATGGGGAGCAGCCCCGGCATATAAGCTAACGGCTTTCCTGTAAAACCATGAGGGAGCAATTAATGGGAAACTGTTACTAACCTTCATGCATTCCGTTGCTCAAGTGTCTAGAGAGAAGGCTAATTATAGTTCTAACCTTTCCCAATGGGCCATGAATGACTCTCCAAATATAAGATGTTGTGCAAAAAAACTGTGATGAAGACTTAGAATCAATCTGTAACTGAGTTACCTAAGACAGTGTACCCAGTGTGGAACTATAAATCATGTACATAACCTGATTTTCACCAATTTTAATTAAAATAGAACTATTAAAAGTGGTGAAAAGATATATCATATAAGATAAATAGTAGGCTTACACAATGCCATGCAAATATTACAGGAGTTCTAGTATCAGAATATTGCATAATACATTCCCAAAAGCAGTGCTAAGACAGGGGAAGTAGAGTGGAGGGGAGAGCTAGAATAAACATGAAATATGAACCCTCACTGTTTAGCAATATGAATAAAGGAAGGAGTTGCCATGGCTTTGCATTTCACAAATGAAACAACATAGAAATGTTTTTAACAGAATCATTAAAATAGAGTATTACACATTAAGGCACGCAAGATAAGTTCACTTGTTGCCACCTCAAGGTAAAATATGTCTTGGTGTATAAGAACTTGCATAAGTGTAAAATCAAGGGATCCTGTTCATTTCAAAGTATCCTTGGAGTCTTCGCATGAGGCAACTAATTATACCAGGGAAGTTGACAGAGTTACTACCTTCAAAAGATATAGAATGTGTACAGAGATTTTAATGGTGATGATACAGTATATTCAATACTTGCGTAGTAAATCAAAGGATTGTGAAGGAAGCCCTACTATCCAGAGGACATCTCCAGTGAGCAGAGGCCACAAGGGGATCACATTCTGGACACTCAGTGAGAAAACATTCATTTTCAATGAAGCTCTTAGTTGTTATTTTCTTTGAATATGAGAAGGAAGAATTACTAATTTCATATTTCATTCAAAGAAAGGACGGTAGGCCTTCCCCCAGCCTAGGAAACACTATGTAATCAACAGTTCATGATAGATGCCACCTTTCTTCTTTTCTCTCCCTAACCTGTATTTTCTTTCAATTTATCTTTAACTTTTCTTCAGCCTCAGTGACCTCTTCTTGGAACCTTCTAGAAATTTAGAAACCACACAGCCTTAGGACAGAAGCACAGCTTCTGCATGCTGCCTTACCCACTCTTTAAGTCTGGCATAGTCTCATTGTCTGCTTCTTGACCTGTCTATTTAAGTATGCTACCTATTGTCACTACCCTCTGCTCTGTCCTCTCTTGTCATGACTCCTGTAGCTTCCAATATGTGTGTACTATATTTTAACTATGGCTCATTATATATTTGCTGTGATAAAAGCTTCATATAGATTGCGATTCTTGCTTTGTTCACTGATATATATATATATGTGTGTGTGTGTGTGTGTGTGTGTGTGTGTGTGTGTGTATAAAACATTGCTAGAATGATCAATGGCTCTGGATATGAGCTTAGAAAATTTTGATGGAATTGGATAGTTGGGAGAAAAGTTACCAATACACATATTTTAAATCATAGCTCTACCTTAATAATCATAATTATGTTTCCCAGTTTATAAAACAGAATGTATATTGCAGAATCAGGAAAAACCAATTTTAAATCTATGTTAAAAAGCATCCATCCTAAATGGATTTTGTTGTTAATATTTGAGAATAATTTAGATCATTTTACAGCTATAGGGTAAATATAACTAGAATAGAAAATAAGTAAATATTTATTAATACTTTCATTTCTTAACATTGTTCAATCCATTTGAACTTTATTTCTCTTATAGTTAGAAGAATATGAAAACAGAGACCCTTTTCCATTTTTTTCCGTTGCTTATAAGTCTTTTTTAAAAATATACACTTTATTTAAAAACCAACTAAATGTTGTTCTTTCCTTTTTCTCCTTTCAATGTTACCTCTAACATCTTTCCCTTTCCCCTACTCAAACTGATACTTTTGTCTTCCCCAATTGTTATTGCTAAATACACACACACACACGCATGCACGCACACACACACACACATTTTGTAGTTATAGCAGCTGGAGGTACAATGCTTTCCACTTCTACCCAACAAACAACAAACAAACAGAAAATATAGACTATCTAACAAAACCTTCGGTACAGACATGGCAAGTGTCCTTCCAGTTGTTGGTCAGAGACAACAACAAACTAATGCTCCTGTTCTTCTGTTTTCCAGAAAAAGAAGGCGAGACCCTGTTGTTGAAGATGTCATTGACTCTGGTGACAGGATTTGGAGAAACTGATCTGGGTCTGACCTGGAAAAGTGTTCACCAAAGACCCACCCTGGTAGTTAGAGAAGGATCAAGAGCCACATAAGCTCCTAATGGAGGAAAGCAACCAGTAGTCTTATCCAGTTGTTAGCACCAGTGAAATGCAACAGTGAAAGTGTGATAAGTACTCTGATAGATGCAATAATCAATAGTCACCTTATGGCACACCCAGTAGGAAGGAATCCATGCCTGGCATGGTAAGTTTAGCCCACCACTCATGACTGGTGAAGTCAAGGAACCAAGAGGAGAACCTGCCCCGGCAAGCTCCCTAAACAGTATGTTTCCTAACTACATTCTAAATACTTACCCTTATACCCACAGGGGAGTAGCTGTCAGCGCTCATCAAAGAAGCTTTGTAGCAGATGGAGAGGGTTACAGAAAGTCACAACTGTAAAACTCTGGGATCATCTGATTGGGGAGAGCCTGTCCCCAGTGAGGGCATGGACAGCACAGCCCCTACACTTAAGGCTCAGGGAATATTGAAGAAGAAAGTGAAGAAAGATTCTAAGACTCAAAAGCCCAAAAAGCTGCTGTCTCTTTTGAGAGAGAAGAAGGCAGGGTGTGGGAACACAAAGGGGTAGGGAGGAGAGGTTGGAACTAGAAGGAGTGGAGGTCAACATAGGAGTACAGCTTTTTATGATTAAGATATCTTCCATGAAATTCTCTAAATATTCACTAAAATGCTACGAAGTATTTCAAGTGTTTAGGGGAACAATGGAAATGATCATAAGAAGTGTGTCTGTGAATTCTCCATTTATTTAGATGTTTAATTTCTTTCAGTAATGTCATGCAGCTTTCTCTTTATAGACTTGAGACTCAGTTGTGCCCAATACATCCCCTAAATGTTTTGCATTATTGATGTTGTTGTAAATGGCACCTTATTAATTTTCATTTTTCAACATTTGGATGCTGTTATATAGAATCACACTTAATTTTTTAAATACATATTATGCTTACGCATTGTAGATTTAATTCCTTTCTCGATTCTGGTAGCATTTTAAAGATGTTTTGAATTATGTAAAGTAGGTGTTATTTCTTCTTAAACGTATGACATAAGTCACAAGGAAACTATTTGGGCAGGAAGTTTGGTCGACAAATGGCTTTGACCACAAATTCAGTTTCATTCATTGTACATTTCTCAATTTATCCCTTTCTTCCCGAGCGAGCTTTAATAGTGTGTGTTTTTCAACAACTTTTTCTTCTATACATACATTGTCAAATTTATAGTCATATCTTCTATAACAGGCTAGGGACAGTCACTATCATTTAAGTATCTATAAAATCTGCAGTGATGTCCTCTCGTTCAAACCTGATATAAGTCATTTGAATCTTCTTTAATCTGTGTCTTATTTTAAACAGTAACACTGGGGCAGTATGCTTTCATTTACACTTTTTCTTCTTGAATTTGTACATTTTAGCTCCGTGTGCATTCAAATTCCACTACTTTTAGTGTAGTTGAACAATCACTTCAACTTAATTTTAAAGAAAGAAAAATTTTTCGTACTTACATTCCAGATGTTCTTCATTTCTTTTCATGGTTCTAAATTTTTGTCTCTCTTAAATAATTTACTTAAGTATATCACAGAATGCAGTTTCTGATATTGATTTGACTCATCTGTTTTTGTTTGTTTGGTTGGTTGGTTGGCTTTGTTTTTGTTTACTTTTGTGTTCTTTTTGGAAAGTCTTTTTTGCTGGCTATAGGATGTGGGAAGATAGGTGTTTCGGGAGCTTTGCTGTTTGTTCCATTGCTATGTTACCACTCATGCAAAGACTGCTAGGAAACTTTGCTTCATTTGCTTCTGTGTTTCTTTGATGGAGGGAGGGATCATATTTCTGTTGAGTACCTTCTGTACTCTGAGGTTTTGTTTTCAGGACTGTTCTGCCTTAGGTTGCCTCAGATTGACATAATCAAGCCCTCAAACTGAGTGACTTAAATAAAATACAAGGTTGAATTTTTTCACTTTCAGGAAGCTGCGTGTGAGCTCAAGGTGTCAACAGAGCAGGCTTCTTTCGATGGCTGCCTGTTAGTACCAACTTAGGCCACTATTCCTGCCTTATATGTGGTCACCACCTCTGTATCTGTCATCTCACCATGTCTTTTTTATTGCTATGATCTGATGTCCTCTGCTCATAAGGGTACGGACATTGTAGGTTAGCGTATACACTAATGGCTTCATTTTAATCTGAACACCAGGGTAAAGAATTGATTTCCAAAGTCATTTGCAGTAAATACTACTAGAGGTTAGGATATCAGCATACATATCACAGAAACTTTAAAGAATACTTTATGTGGACATGCCTATGTGGGTTTTGTTCTGGGCCGTTTAGCTTGTGAAGAATTGCTCTCTAATATTAGCAAATTATTGACTATTAATGTCTTCCAGAATTTATTGTTTTTATTTCTCTCTTTTCTCCTTTTTTAAAAATCCATGACTTTAACTGCCTTACATTTTAGAAGTTATTAGTCCTAACTGTCTGTCTGTCTGTCTGTCTGTCTATCTGGATACCTACCCACTAGTGCAATTTTTTCGCTCTATTTAATACTTTTTGATAAGATTAAGGTGGTCTCTCTTAGAGCATTACAGTGTTTACGATGTCCCCTTTCTGAGTTTTCTGATAGTAAGCTCATGCAAATACTTACCTCTAACAGTGCCTCTGACACTCTGACACTTCTACTACACATGTGTATGTCAAATCTGTCTGAAAAAAAATCCCGAACTCTTTATACGTACATTTCCTATTGGATACTTTAAAATGCTAATTATTCATTTTAAAGAGTCTGTCTGACCGGGCAGTGGTGGTGCACACCTTTAAACCCAGCACTCGGGAGGCAGAGGCAAGTGGATTTCTATGAGTTCGAGGCCAGCCTGGTCTACAAGAGCTAGCTCCAGGACAGGCTCCAAAGCAAGAGAGAAACCCTGTCTTAAAAAAAAAAAAGTTTCTGTCTGAATATTCAAGTGCCTAGTCTGTTTCTGTTCTGTTGACTGCTTTGTTTCTTGACAGGGTGTCATTTTCCCTTCTAGCTTTTTTTTTTTAAATGCCTTGCAACTTTTGATTGAAAGCTACAGTAAAGGACATCAGAGTCTGAAGCAAATAGAGTCAATGTTCAGAATGTGTCTCTTCCGTAAGGCTGTAGATGTGCATGTGGTCATTAGGGTGAGGAGACAGGATCTAAATGACAGTGCCAGTACGAGTGCCAACTTTGGGCACTGCTGTTTTTATAGCTACATGTAATCCATCTCACACCTCAGGTCTTTTACCCATGACCCTTTCTTCTATCCCATCCCTGTCTTTCCTCCAACCCCTTCCGCATACTCTCTACTAGATCTCTCTCAACTCCATGACTTCTTTTTCTCTGATTGTTGACATGGCTGCCTAAACAAGAACTGAACAGAAACGACAGCAACGGACATGCTAACACTGAAGCCAGAAAGCTCATGAGGCTTCAGTCCTAGATAAAGAACTCGAGGCAACTAAGAAATGCTGGGAGGGGGAGAAAAAGTCTCCTCCAGGGAAGAGCAGTCCCCAGCTGATTCTCCAATACCAAGGAGTCATCCCTGAAGTCATATATAATAGCTTTTAAGTTAAGCATGTGCTGTGTCCTTGAGCTTCAGGATTAGACCTTTCTTGGTATTCCTAACCCTCCTTCTTCACACAGGGTTGTTTCTGTTTAACAAGCGTCAGCCTCATGGGTAGTTCACTGTCTTGCTTCCCTGCAAGTGATGCTAAAAGAATGGTTTCCTTCTGTGCAAACCCTGAATTCAGTTTCTCCAGTTTGGTTGCATGTCATGTGTACTTATCCAGCAACAGCATTTGCCTCTCATAAAGAAGATTCCAGAATTCAGTTGGATTTTATGAGGACTGATCCCAGTGGTCTTAATAAGCATATTACTGAAGAGGGTTCCCTGGAGTTTCTTCCCTGCTTAAATCCTTGCTTCTCCCTGAACTCTAATTTCTGTGAGGGCAGAGAACATTTCCTATCCTGTTGCTGCACGTAAGCCAATGTTCAACATAGCTCATATTCAGTGCACCTTTTAAAGGTATATGAACATAATGATACTTGATCACTTGATCATCATACTGGACATTGCACCATATTGCATATTTTAACTATGCAAACAAATATTACATGGTTACATTTTTTAGATCTATCTCATTACATTTAAATATTTACATTAACAAATTATAGATGAGCAGAGAGTATAATATTAAACAAAGCTTCAAATCTCTGATGGAATAGACTGAAAGTTCATCTCTCAAAATTAAATTTTAGAAATATGTAAGTCACTGTGAGTAAATTTCTACAATTTCTTAAAACTGAAAATATTTATGTAAAGAAATGTGCAGATGAATGTAATTTTCTGGGAAAAATATCCATTGATATGAATGAAAGACAGTTTGTAGCACTCTATTTTACAAGAATCTCATCTTTGGGGATTTTCCAACTAGGTTTTGCGGCATCAAGGAGCTCGGCTATTTTGAGTGAGCATATGTGTTTCTGAGTGGTTATTCAAGCTGAATTGCCTGAGTCTTTTAGGGGTTAGTTCTTAGGAAATGTTATAAGAACAACAAAGAAATGGGAAGTAAAAGAGCAGGACTCACAAAATTGTTCACTTTTTATTCTTCTGTGAGAAAATAAATAGCATCAAATGTATTTATTTAAGCTAGAACACAGTCTTAGAATACATAAGCTGTTCACCTGCCTAAACTATGCTCAGAGATATAAGGAATCTTAGTTTGATTTTGATTGGCATATCATAAATAGAAATTTAAAATAATCCCAATGAACTAATCCAAAGAGGCTTCTTATTAATATGGGGCTCAGTGTCCTGAGGAATCTGTGCCTGTAGTTTAGACTTTGGTCTCTTTAAAAGTCTGCCAATGCTGTGGAACAATGGTTTTTTATCCTGCCACATGTTTTATTTTAATAAAAACACTGATTGCTAGCAGCCAGACAAGAAGTATAGGTGGAGTGACCAGGCAGGAAGTAGAGGCAGGGCAATAAGAACAGGAGAATTCTGGGAAGAGGAAAGAGTCAGTCTGCAGTTGTCATCCAGATACAGAGGAAGGAAGATGTTACTGCCTTGCTGAAAAAGGTACCAAGCCACGTGGCTAAGAGAGACAAGAATTATGGGCTAATATAAGTTATAAGAGTTAATAAGAAGCCTGAGCTAATAGGCCAACCAAACAGTTTACAATTAATATAGACCTCTGTGTGATTTGGGGGGGATTTAACGGTTGCTGGACTGGGAGGGACAGAAAACCCTGGCAATACGTTAATAAATAGAGCGTTTTAATTCTCCTATCAGAACACCTTATAACTTAATTTTCCTAGTGATGTCATGAATCAAGCATTTGCAAATTCATCCCAAATGACAGCTTCTTCAGCCAAAGCCTGAAATTAAGGAGAGTCCTGGAAAAGCCTGATCCCCATGACTGTAGTTCAGACCATAAGGCACATTCTCATCTATGACCTAGTTCAAGTCAGATGTTGAAATCACATGATCCAAATAGAGTAGTTATATAATGGAACATAATATGATTTTACAAAAACAGAGATGGCTATCAAACCACACAAAGCAGCATGAATGGATGTCAAACATTTAAAGCAGAATTACAACACAATTCCAAAACTTTGTTACTGCACACACCCAAAAGGACTGCACACAGACAGGGGAATATACATCTGTATACACTGACTCACGCCAGCTAAAGGGCAAAGCAACCCAAATGCCCATTACCTAATGAAAAGATAACAGGTGATATATGCATACGATCTTAGAAAGAACCAGCAAGAAATGGAGAACAAAAGTGTGTGGAGTCCCTTAAGTTATTAAAATTTTGTTCTACTGTGAGAAGCAGAATAATATCAAATATATTTATAGGTTAGAAAGAGAATTATGATGCATAAGCCATTCACCTGCCTGAAGTTTGCTTAGGGCCATATGGAGAATGTAGTCTATTTTTCGTTGACATAAGATAGAAGAGTAAAATTACCTTTATAATTGTAAAAGGAAAGAAATTCTTATGTCTGCTATGGCACAGATGAGGAACATGAGCTAAGTCAAATAAACCAGTCACAATAAGGTGAAAACTTCATGACCCTGCTTATAAGAAGACCATAGAGTAGTCAAATTAATGAAAGAAAATAGAATAGTGATTATCTTGTTTAGCTGAAGAGAAAGGAAGAGAATCGTTTCTCATCATGTATAAGGGTATATTTTAGCAAAATTAAAATGTGCCATCTATGGGTGGTAGTAATGATACCCCATCAATGTGAACACACATAATATCAGCTAATGAGTTGTTTAAAATTGTCTTAAAACTTAAAAACATTAAGAACAAAAATTATCTATACTATCTTGATGTGAATTCTACAGCTTTATCTAAACATAAAGACAAAGATGGTGTACATTTTTCACAACTCCATCTCTGATTTTTAGCATACTTTATGCAACTGATAAATATTTAATTTATGAACTGAGTGGGTTCCCATATAATCTTCCTAAGAGTTAAAACATTTGGCTTCACTGCAACTTAAATTTAGGGGGAAAATTGGTGTGGACAGTGTTCTGTACCCACTCATTCCCTCCATCAGCCTCTTCAGAGACAGCAATAGAACTTTATGGTTCCATATTGTTGCTTCTCCACTTCAGGCAATTGCTCACAAATCAGGACAGACAAGCAGCCATTGTGAGCTTAATGGTAACCTTAACTTATATCTAAAACAAAACTAGTAACATCAATGCCTCTCAAGTGAGCCATCCGCAAATAGTGTTGTTCTTTAGGGTGTGCACATAGTAAGTCCACCAGTTTAAGCTTGCAGGGACTTTCAGGAAGCAAGTTAAATCTAGGAAGTAATGAAGTAAGAATCAGATATTTACAGTATCAGGAAGAAGGAAAGTAAAAGACTGCACAGCATACATTTTAAGAAGACCAAAGTTTGGGCAGTGGGCTAGGTGTTTTTCTGCGTATTATTTTATTTAATCCCCTAAGAGTCCACAGAGCCAGCACTAAGAGTTTTGCAAAGGAGAAGATCAAATTTCAGAGAAACATAAATGAAGGTTGTTGGGCTTCATGGATAGAAAAAATGGTAATGTGTTTTCCATGAAAGTATGAATCCTAAATTTAGTACCAAGAACCCCCTTAAACAGCTGGATAGCAGGGGTGTGCTTGTAATACCAGTGCTTGTAAGGCTGCAACTGCTGAGTCCCGGAGTCTCACCGGCAACCAGTCTAGCCAATTGGTAACTCTTGTCTCATTGAGGAGAGACTGTTTTTAGGGAAAACAAATGAAGAAAGCAAAACCAAACCAAACAAAAGGTGGACAGATCTTGAGCAAAGTCCTGTAAGGCTAACTGCTACCATCTACATGCATATGCACACATATGCTTCCCCTCAAAACACAAACACACACACACACACACACACAAAGGAGTGTGTGTTTGAGAAAACAGATACCATTAATGGCAACTTCCCTTTACAGACTGAGCTAAATAAGTGAAAGATTCAAGGTTGTACTCAGAGTTGAAGCAATAAAGGTATTCCATTTTACCAGTGTTAAGTAATCACAATGAAAAAAATTAACTGTACCCAGTCTGTTCATATTCATGGGCCAGAAGCTAGAGGCTCTTCCCAAGTACAAGACAAAAGCTCCTTTCTGGGACTCTGATTGCTAGGGCATAGTCCTGTCTTTAAACATTTTTAAATCGCCCTTAGAAATCGGTCCGATTGCACAGATTCTTTTCTTAGCAGGGTTTCAGGTCTTTCTCCGCTGCCTAAGTTTAGTTTCTCTCTTCTTTTCTTAGGTCTCCATACTCAACTCTCTGTACTTTCTTTTACAGATGTAACAGCTTCTTCGCCTTTACAGAAACCTGTCCAAGTCTCCCCACACAGATGAAGCAGCAAGCAGTTTTACCACCCAGTGAGGTGGAACTTTGATTTCTGATAGGATGTGGGAGAGGCCCCTGGAGCCAGAGGGAGATGAGCCATGAGTCTCTGTGTTCACTGCCTTGGAAGCATTCATTTTCTTCAGGGAAATTGCTACAAAGCACACTTCCAGACCCTTCTTAAGTGTTAAGTCAAACCTCTCTCTTGCAGCCAGTCTCTCTGAGGACCGAAGGAACAAATTTAGGCCATGACAAGCAGAAAACTGACTTTGAAGTATTCCTCCCCGATGGGTCCTCCATGTCCGTATTTGTCTGTTTTGAAGTGTAAAATAAAAGGGAATGGATAGCAGCGTGGCCATCACCTGAGACTCGGAGAAAGAGCATTTTTCACAAAGGAGATTCGGTCGTCAAGCAAGGTAGAAAGATGGGAACCTCTGAACTCTCAGACACAGGCTTGTTCTCTATCCAACAATCAGTCCTCGGTGATGAGCTTGATCCTGTCTCAGGTGCTCTTTGGGTAGGAGGAGGGCATGTTTAACTTTCCAAAGATGTTTGTGAAGAGCTTGGTAGAGATATGAGAAGATTAATTAGAAAATACTACTTTACTACATTATAATGTCACTCTGAGCTTCGATTTTTATGAAATTCTTTACGGTGTTTAAATATATAGATGTGATCAACAGAAATTGTAAATTACTTTTAAATATAAGTGGACCGTTTCACCCACAACCAAAACACATGAGTGTTATTTGTCTTAGTCAAACAAGGTGGTCAATTTTTTTATTGGCATAGGGATCTAATAAAAGACTTTTTTAATATAGTTGTGTAATTTCAATGTCATACAATGTAATGCATTTTCTTGTTGAAAACATTAGCCTTTTCTTTTATATTTCAATCTATTGTGAAATGTTGTGAAATAGATGTGTGTGTACGTGTGTGTGCATGCGTGTGTGTGTGTGTGCGCGCGCGCGCGCGTGTGTGTGTGTCTCTGTGTGTAACTTAGCAAAACATTATCCATGAGGGCATCGCTTAATTTTTTTCTCTACCCTCACTAATTTGGCTGCTCTAGGGTCCTCATATAAGCAGGGCCATGCAGCTTTCACCTTATTGTGACTGATTTATTTGACTTAGCACACAACCCTCTTCTATGCCATAGCAGATATAAGAATTTCCTTCCTTTTATAATTATGAAGGTAACTTAAATCTTCTGTCTTATAAGATGTCAACCCAAACTAAACTATGTTCTCCATATGTCCCTGAGCAAACTTCAGGCAGGTGAACGACTTCTGCCTCATGAATCTCCTTTCTAACCTATAAATATCTTTGATATTATTCTGCTCACAGTAGAACAAAATGTTAATAACTTGGGGAAGTCCCCCCCACTTCTACTCTCCAGTCCTTGCTGGTTCTTTCTAAGATCATATGCATACATCACATGTTACCTTTTCATTAGGTAATGGGCATTTGGGTTGCTTTGCCCTTTAGCTGGAGTGAGCCTGTGTATACAGATGTATATTCCCCTGTTTGCTTGCAGTCCTCTTGAGTGTATGTAGTAACAATATTGTGAATATGGTCATAATTCTGCTTTAAAGGTTTACATCCATTCTTGCTGTGTTGTTTCTGTTCTGTGATCCAGTAGCCGTCTCGATGGGTGAAAAATGCATCCCATGACACCATGCTTTGATTTGCATTTCCCAACCATGAGTGAGGTTTAGTGTTGGTCATGTGCTAACTGACCACTTCAGCACCTGCTATGGAACAATGTGCATTCAAGTCTTTTCGACTTGTATTCATTTTTTGATCCAGTACAGTTTTTTCCATTGCCAACTGAGTTCTGTCTTGAACTTTTAATCTCTAGAACTGAAAAACAGGAAATATTTGTTGTTTTAAGTCACTGAGCTTTTGAAATGATTTAACACTAGCAAAATGAAATTAATAGCTCTGCTGCTTATTAAACTCATCCAAGACTTTAAAAAAATGCAATTACTGAATGTAAAAGGCTTTGGATGGAGCTGCCTCACTGTTCCAAAGATCTAAACCTTTTGAAAAGAAGATGCATGTACAGGGCATTGTACATTTAATGGGAAGAAGTAAGAAATCAATCAGACTCTTTCTGAATTAAAACAAAAAATCCTCCTATCTCCCCTGGATACCACCATTTAAGTATCTGATTTAGTATTTTGTTGTTTAAATAACAATTTTAATATATTAAAAAATATCCTTGTTTTCCTTTTGCAGAACCAAAGACAAAAAGCAAACGCTGGAAGATTATTTAAACAGTTTAACTCTCAGGTACTCATGGGCAGCGCTCTCCAGCTCAGCATCAACGCCTGGTCCATGTGCCAGCAGTACAGACCTGGGTAGACGACACCCGGGTACAACTGAGCCAAAGTACAGCTGAGGCTCTTCCCCTGTACCTCAGAACAAAGGTATGTTTTATTTCTTTGGGAGATGACATGAGCTGTTTATTTTTAATTTATTCTTAAAGGGAACCTGTTTGAGAACAAGCATTTCTTCATCTAAACAGAAAAAAATAAAAGGTAACTGGTGCCTCTTCATCAGGATCTGGGGAAAACAGAGTCCGTGCTATGTCTTTCTGACCACGGCTGGAATTTGGTGACCATACCATGCCAAAGTCTAACCACAGACATTCAGCAAGTTAGGTGGGGCTTTCTTTGTGGTAAATTATTGGTGGTGATAATGGAAGAGTGCAGTTTTAGAACAAAAGAAGAACTAATACAATCAGGGGAAACGCCCTCCTGGCGGACATGCGCCTGGGGGTCCTCCACAAACGCCTCTAACACTTCTGATTTTCTCACAGTAATCTCAGGGTGCCTAGCAAATGCAGTCAAAGCAGAACAGCCAGCAATGATTAGCTTCTGATGAGCGAAGGGCCACAGCAGGACCAACGTCTCCCAGAAAGTCATTGCAAAAAGAGGAAATCTCAAGTTCACAGAGGATGCAAAATGGATGCAAGAGACTCCAAGTTCTTTAAATGACTGGTTTCTCCCAACTCACCTAACGTTCGGCGGGAGAACCGTCCAGCACACAGAAAATTGATCACAACTGGAGAATTCTAATCTGTGCACACTTCCAGTAGTAAGATTCAGGGTCACCCAGAGCCATTATTCAAAGTCAGCATAGACCACTTAATTTTCTGCTTCAGTACCCCTCTGCTTCTCCTGCTCCAAGCCCAGCCTAATGGTCACACGCCATCTTCTCTTTCTTGCTGGCCCCTGCCACTGTGCTCTCAGAGTTCTGGGACTGGTGTCTCCAGGTTGCAATGCCTGTTCCCCTTCACGACGTTCTGATTGTGTCAGTGCTAACAGTTCAACTATCATTTTAAAATCTTTATGAAAAAAAGTGCTGTAGAGTGGGCGTGTTTGAGCTTAGCACTTACTTGGCAAATAGAAATCAGACGCGGGCAGAGCAGTTATTGCTGCGAATGATTTGTAGTGACGTCCATGTCAGTTGGTTTTTCTCTTTTGCCCCTTACTGGAAGTTCCAAAATCCATTTTAAGTTAATTCTAAAAGTGAGGTCTGAAACAAATTGTATAGTGACAGGTGAAAAATGTCACTGGCGAAATGCTTTGGGGCTGCAGCAAGCCAGTGAGTTAATCCACTCGGACAAAGACTGCACAGATGTCTGAGCGTTGCAGTTTGCCTCTCCATGCTGGGGCCTTCCTGCTTTCCTGCTGATTGTACCCTCCTGCAGTCAGTATTGCAATGCTCTCTGATCAGCATTGCGCCCTTCCTCTTATCTCCGTTTCCAGGTTGGCAAATGTCGTATTCGCTCTTTCATTTCTTTTGTTTCTCTACTGAAGCAGTTTGTGCGCTAGCATTTGTGTCTAAGTTTAAACTACACACACAGGTACGCGTAGAAACTGACCTAATAACACAGCCAGATGTCCCAACTATTGGCTCAGCAGCCATCCCTCGCTCAGTTCACCCTGGCAGGGAAACTAAAGGACCTTACAAATATTTAACAACTGGAAATGAAAAAGGAGGGGTGGCCATGCTTTAGAGTTACTGTTCTTTTAATAGCAGCGTGGTCAAGAGTCAAAAATCTTCCACTCACTGCTGCAAATTTGCACGATCCTTTTCAAGGACAATGGGGCACCTGACAGGGAGGCGGCTGTGCGCTCCTCAAATGCAAAGACACGTCGGAATTCTAAACTTTTGGGGCTTTTCAGCTGCAAACAAGTGATTCATTTCAACACACAAATCATGAAAGAACATGACTTTGAAGTAAGCCACTAATCCTATGATATAGCTATCATTCTGTATCAAATAAATCTCAGCCACAGACAAGCATTCAAGTACAGGTGTCAATTAATAAAGGATGAATTGAGATTCTGATTCCCACTGTCAAGATTACATTAAAAATGATGAAGCCAATAGTATTAAATTAAGGCAGCTTAGCTTACTTGGATGTGTTTAAATGACAAATTCAAGATCATTCCTTAACCTGATACTTTTTATATCATAATAGTCTAATACTGAAATGTATATTTGAGTCAAAACAATTATTTGTTATGACATGTTCACAGCTTAATTATCTAAGTAAAAATCTATCATTAACAGAATGTCTAAAATGCACTAAATATTTAACATAATCCTTGTGAGACCCTGATGAGTTGGTCCTACCTTAGTTTCTTTTCTATTTCTATGAAGACATGCCTTACCAAAGCACCTTATAGGAGAAAGAGTTTATTAGGACTTACAGATTCAGAGAGTGAGTCCATAATCACCATGGCAGCTAGCATGGAAGCAGACAGCAGGCAGCAGGCAGCAGGCATAGCGCTGGAGCGGTAACTGAGAAATTACATTCTTATCTATTGGTAGAAGGTGGTTGGTGGTGAGGGACTGAGAATGGCATGGGATTTTGGATTTTGAAACTTCAAAGCCCACTGCCATTGACACGCCTCTCCCAATAAGGCCTCACTACTAGTCCTTCCTAAAGAGTTCACTAGCTAGGGACCAAACATTTAAATATCTGAGTCTACAGAAACCATTCTCATGAAAACCACCACATTCCCCATTCCCATTTTGATAACATGTAACTGGCATAGAGAGTTAAGATGATTGAAACTGAGTCACAAATGTGGTAGGCATCAAATTTGGGTTCCAACTTCATTTCGTGTGACCAAGAGCTGGTACTCTGCTATAGGAGAGTATGATATTTTTATGTGGTGAACTGTCTTCAACACGTACTAATGTCAATACTACCTGTAATTCATTTGAAGTTGGAGCCTTTATGGAGCCAGTCAAGTTAGGATGAGATCATTAGCATTGGCCTAAAGCTATATGATTAATGTCACTCTAGATTGAGAAACTCAAGGAGAGTTTTAATTTAGAGACCAAGGGCAGAGACTGACATGACATGTCTATGAGCCATAGAACCCCAAAGATTGCAGAAAATCCCCAGGTTAAAAAAAAAATATGGAACACATTGCTCTTCCTAGCCTGTAGGAAGAGTCTCTAGCCTTTTAATAGTCTTGAAATAGACATCTAGCCCCAGACATGTTTATGTTGGCTAAACCACCCTTTTCGTGGTACTCTGCTTTGGTTTCCCTAAGAAACAAATGCATAAAGGCAAATATGCTATATAAGTTGTAAATGCATACAAACATTGCTATAATTTTTTAAAATGCCAGGAGAGTCAAGCCATACAACAGGGTTCACCTGGGAGTTTTATTGAAAGAGGAGAGAGAGGGGGCAGAGAAGAGGGCAGGCAACAGAGAAGGAGACAGGGAAGGGAAAGAAAGAGCGGGGCAGAGACTGGTCCCTAGAGAAAAGAGTGGCAGAAAAGTAAGAGATGGTTGAGAGAGAGAAAGCGAGAGGAGGTGGGCAAGGCCCACCTTTTAAAAGGGAACATAGCGAATGTGCACAGGAGGGGCTCTTAGTGGCTGCAGCTGAGGATATCCTGTCAGGACCCCAAGGGCAGGCCAGTACAGATGCCTGAATACTAACACACGTGACATGTAATAATGTGTATATAACACTTAAGATAGTTACCACAAAATAAATTGGAATGCATTATACTCTTTCATTAATATTTTAGCTACAAAATCAATTATTTTTTAAATAAATTTGTAAGACAGCTTTAGAATTTAATGCCGATTTAGAAGTCACTGGAAAGCAAGAAATTGAGAAATGGCTAATAAACATGAAAACCCAAGAAAAAAGTCTCAGAAGCAGTAAAGACCAATTAGTAGCAATAGCTCTGGTTGCTCCAGTGAAGAAGCTACTCACCTATAAAATGCTTAGCTTTGCAAGTATGGTAGAGGCAGATTTCCTGATTAAGGATCAATACTGTGTAGTTAAGGAAATGAACCTCTGATCTCTCAATCTGTGGTTTCCCAAGGTCTTCATCCAGTCTAGGCCAGCGCTAACAACAGGATGAAAGGGTGCACACAGAAGGCTTGTTGAGTGGAAGCCGGAAGTGATGCATTGCTTCCAGTCACACTTTAGATGTCAGCCCACATGTGTGAATGGAGGTTGGGAAGAGAAGAAAGATGTCGGGGACATGCTAATACTTCTGACACAGAGAAGTGTATGCAAGGCCACAGGGCAGGGAACCCTGACTTCTCTTAGGTCTAGAGAGAGAGGGGGAGGTGGGTAGGGGGAGAGAAAAGGGAGGTGGGAAGGAGGTGGAAATTTTTAATAAATAAATTATTTAGTTTAAAAAAATAGTCTGAATTCATTGACTTAGTCTATTCCATCTCACATCCCCCTGCAGTCTCCAGCTTTGCCCTCCAAGGCCATACATAGTTCTTGTGTTCATGTCATGTCTACCAACTAACCTGCTTGCACAATATCAACCCAGGTTTCTGGGGACAGGACTTAATTTACTTTCAAATCTGACTAAAGCAACCCCTGGCTTGTTTTTCCTTCGTTCCTTATTTCTTCCATTTTTCCGCTTCTTCCTAAGAATTTTGTTTATTTCTTCATTCATTCATGCATTCATGTGTTCATTTATTTATTTACTTATTTTTTTTCAAGACAAGGTTCCTTTCTCTTGCCCTGACTGTCCTGGGACTTGCTCTGTAGACCAGGGTGGCCTTGAACTCACAGAGACCCGCGTGTTTCTGCTTCTTGAGTTTGGATTAAAGTGGTGTGCTATCACCACCTGGCTCTAAGAATTTCTTATGTATGTCTTGTATTTACATTACTCTCCTTCTCCTCCCTGTTCCCACCCTGTTCCCGTTCAAATTTATGGCCTCTTTTTAGTGTATGTATTTATACACATATGCATGTACATATGCGTAAGCTCAGGGAATCCTGCTGAAGAGAGGGAGGAAGGATTGTAGAGGCCAGAGAAGTCAAGGTCATCACAAGAAAACTCACTGAAACAACAAACATGGACTCATAGGAGCTCACAGAATCTGAACCAACAACCAGGGAACCTGAATGGGACTGACCTAGGCCCTCTTCCTATGTGTGATAGCTATGTAGCTTGGTCTACTTGTGAGTCTCCTAACAGTGAGAACAGGGGCAGCCGTCTCTAATGCTTTGAGTGACCCTTGGAAACCTATTCCTCATATTGGATTACCTATCCCAGCCTAATACAAGCGCAGACATTTAGTTTTCCTGTACCTTGATATGCTATGCTTTGATACCCATGGGAGGCCTGCCCCACTCTGAACAAAAGCAGAGGAATAGATAGTGGGAGGGGTAAATATTGCAAGGAGAGGAGGGAGGGGAAACTGTGGTTGGGATATAAAATAAATAAATGCATTTAATTAAAAACATCATATTCTCGTAGTAATGGCTTTCTGATTCAAACCCCACACTGGCTTCCCAGCTCATATAAGATAAGTCACCAAAACCCCTCACATGTGGCATCCATAGTACTCATTAATGACTTCTCATGTTCCCCGTTCTTTGGGCAGCTCTATGGACTTATTCAGATCTCTGAACAGGGACTTTCTAAGGCTGTCTAAGCAGTGGGCACTAACTGCTGGTCCCTCGGCCTGGTCTTTTCCTTGGATAGTTACATGGCTTGCACCTTAATTTCTGTCAGTTTCCTACCCAAACAGCACCCTCTCAATTAGGCATCATTACAACATCTCTAAATAAATTTAACGCGCCCACCATTCCTATGTATCTTTTTCCTTTCTGTTTCCCTGATGCACTTATATTTTTAACCTCTTAACACAGTGTCTATTTTTTATGAACCCTCAGAAAAAGGAAAAAAACAGAGATTATATTTTTTACTTTAATTTCTAGTTTCCATCAAAGTTGAGTAACAAAATGACAACCAATGTATTCATCAGCAAACTTTGATGGAAGCTGTATAGAAAAATTCACAATTCACAGCATTTCCCTTTAGTTCACACTTCTGGGTGGTATAGGTAAGGTTGAAAATTGTGAGATAAACAAATACTAAACAGAGATTCACTAAGATACAGAATCAAAAAATCAACACAAATGTACAGTATGGAAATTTAGACTGAAATTCAATTGATTATATCAAGAAAAGCCTGCCATTTTTCTGATAATTATATTGGCAGAATAAAATAATTGTAAGTGAAATTTATTGCTCAACATTTGGGATATCTCTCTCCTGTGATAAATAATAATCAATGAAAACCTAAATTAACAATACAGATAAAGTGTGCACTATTGAAATTGCAATGTACCTTATATTTTCTTTTCCAGAGTTTTAATGAGAACTCACATGAATCAAAATGACTTTGACTGGAAAAATATTTCAACACAAAAACACAGGTAGCATAATATAATTGTCATACTAAAAAAAAGATTTAAACTAGCAAAATATTTTGCAGAAGTGCAAAACATGCCCTTCTTAAAAAAATTTATTAAATTTAATTTTGTGTTTGTTTTTGAAATGGGTTCTCTTCTTTCACCTTTATGTGGGTCCTGGAGATTGAGCTCAGGTTGTCAGTCTTGCTCGGCTTATGAGCTTATCTACCCCTCATGTGTAAGTATGTAAAAGAGAAAGACAGAGTGTGTGTGCTTACATATACACCATCACACTCATATGTAGATCAGAGGACAACTTTGAAGAGCTGGTTCTCTCCTCTCACCATATGAATCTTAAAATCAAACGTGTCTCTTCAAAGCCCTTTTTGAACAAAAGTTTGAATTAGATGTATAATCATTATTTTTTTCACTAAGTTTGGAAAAAACGCAATAAACAAATAAATAAATGTTTAAAAAGTTTAAGGTGTTCAATTTACACTCAGATTTGTCCTGAGCTATTTTTTCTTTTAGTTCTATTTATTAAAAAACTCATAAAACCTGATTCCTCATACTAAATTGCCTTGCCCAGCCTTAAGACAAGGGGAGGTGCTTAGTCTTACTGCAAATTGATATGCCATTCTGTGCTGATCCCATGGGAGGCCTGCCCCTTTGTGAAGAGCAATAGAGGAGAAGTGGATTGAGGGGGCGGTGCCAAAAGAGTTGGAGTTTGGGAAGAGAGAAGGGAGGGAACCTTCAGTCTGTATGTAAAATAAATAATTTAATAAAAAAAACTGATTTTGAGTGTGATTCTAGAGTCAGATAAAAACACATTTGTCGAGTGTTTTTTGTTTGTAAAGAACTGTATACAGCTATGTGTTTACAGCAGTGAAAGACTTTCAGGAAACACTAGGGTCACTTAAGCAAGCTCTGGAACAGCATCCAGGGAGTTCAATGTACATGTCCCAGTCCTGTTAGACAGGTAGAGAAACACACATCTAGGCTTAAAGAGATAGAGAAGGGCTTGGGGACAAGCTTATAGGAATCTTCATTCAAAAGAGTCTTCTGTTATTTCTCAAGTAAGTGGCAACATAGAATGTATCCATTCATATGTTCAGTAGTAGTCTATGGTCGTATAACATTTATCTATAAAGCCTGTTCTAGATCCATAGGTTCTGTGATATCTATATAAAAGATCAAATTCAATTACAAGATGTAAAGGAGAAAAAAAATCTGGATACAGGCTGTGTCTATAAAAAAAAAAAGAGGAGCAGAACGAGGAAGAACATGAAAAAGGAAATCAGGACCACGAGGGGTGCGATCACCCACTGATACAAGGGGACTGATCTAATGAGAGTTCACCAAGGCCAGTTGGACTGGGACTGAATGAGCACGTGATCCAACCAGATTCTCTGAATGTGGCCGGATTCTCTGAATGTGGCTGGCCCGGAGTCTTTCTGAAAAGCCATTGACAATGACACTGGGACTTGTTTCCTCTGCATATACTGGATTTTTGGGATCCAGTCTGTTTGGATACTCACCTTCCTGGACCTGGAGGGAGGGGGGAGGAACTTGAACTTCCCACAGGGCAGGAAACCCTGACTGCTCTTAGGGATGGAGAGGGAGGAGGAGAGGGAGTAGGGGGAGAGGAAGGGTAGTGGGAGGAGGGGCAGAAATGGAAACTTTTATAATTTAATAAACTTTGAGAAAAAAAAAGAAGAATCTCAAAAGAGAGCTACAGTGTATTCCAGAAAAGCTATGGTCCGTGTAAAAATTAAATATAAGAATGAAGCAGTAAATTTTTAGATCCTCCTCCAAGCTCCATGACTTTACTAGCTCTGAGCAGGTAGCTACCTGTACCACTACAGACATGATGCCCTTCTTGTTATCTTTTCAAGGAAGCTGCTTTCATATTTGCTCATTATTTGTACTTTTTTCTCAGTTTTGATTTCATTTTTCTCTGATTTTTGTTTCTTGCCATTGTCTTGGTGTGCATTTATCTTGTTCTTGTTACTTGCAAATTTTTGAATTGCATCTTTCAGCCAACTGTCGGCGCTCTTTCTGATTCGTTTTTATATTGGCACTTAGAGCTATAAATTTCCTTTGTAGGATTGTTTTCAATGTGTCCCCAAAGGTGTGTGTGTGTGAGTGAGTGTGTGTGTGTGTGTGTGTGTGTGTGTGTGTGTGTGTGTCTGTTTTCATTCTCATTTTGTTCCAGAAAACTTTTTCTTTCTTTTTTGATCATTCATCATTCAATAATGAGCTGTTTCACCTTCATGAGTTGGTGTATTTACTAGTTAGTGCTTTGATGTGGTCAATTTTTAATTTTTATTGCATTGCATTTGGATTGCTACACAGAGTTGCTTCAATTGTTTGAATTTGTAAATACATGTTTTATTTCCTTGGATGCCGTTTGTTTTGGAGACACTTTTGTATACTGCTGAGGAGAATAACTATTCATTGATGTTTGGGTAGAATATTTTATTAAAACTATTTGATGTATGATATTACTTAGTTTTGTTGTTTGTCTTTTGGTTTTTGTCCAGATGGCCTGTCTATTGGAGTAAATGAGGTGTTAAAATCACCCACTATTAATGGGTTGATATTGATCCATGTCTTTAAATCCCAAAGTATTTTTTTATGAAATTGGGTGCACCAGAGTTTGGTGCATATATGTTTAGAATCATAATGGTTTTTTCTGGTTAACTATTTCATTGATTAGAATTAAGTGTTCTTCATCTCTTCATTATTTTGAATTTGAAGGTTATTTTTCAGGTATTAGGAGAGCTATGTCTGTTTGCTTCCTAGTCCAATGTGATTGGGATAATTTTGTTCATTCTTTTATTTTGA